>NC_067475.1:35149780-35407280 GCF_947179515.1 Apodemus sylvaticus
AGCTAACTAATATTCCAGCACGTATATTTAACAATTCTTTCTGATTTTTTTTCTAAGTGCATCTAAGCGTTTTGCCTGTGTGTGAGCACACTGTGTGTATATGGTGCCTGTGGAGGGGCTCAGATCCCTGGATCTGGGCTGGCAGAAGGTGGTGAGCCGTCCGTCACATGGGTGGTGGGAACTGAGCTTGAGTCCTCTGCAAAAGCAGCAAGTGCTCCTTAGCCACCGAGCCGCCTCTCCAGGCCCAGCAGGTGCACGTGTCATCCATGCCATAGCATTGAATCGCCTGCACCTTAGCTTGTTTTGCTGCTGAGGGCACACGCGCATGTGTGCGTTTGGATCCTTCCCTCAGTTCTTTAGAGTATATCCCAAGTGGACGGTTAGGTCATGTGATATGTTCACTTTTAATTTTAATTTTATTTTTAAAGATTTATCTATCTATTTTATGTATATAACTGCTCTATCTGCATGTACACCAAAATGCCAGAAAGGGCATCAGATCGCATTAGAGATGGTAATGAGCCACCACCATGTGTTTGCTTGGGATCGAACTCAGGACCTCTGGAAGAGCAGCCGGTGCTCTTAACCTCGGAGCCATCTCTCCAGTCCCCGGTTTTAGTTTTTAGACTGTGACTATCTATGCTGCAGCCTGGAACTTACTATGATGCCCAGCTTGCTGTCAGTCTCATGACAATGTCCCTGTCTCAGGTGTGTGGCTGAATACTGTATGAACCACTCTTACCCACTTTAATTTTTTTTTTTTTGAAGTCTTGAAAATTGAGTCCAAGCGGCGGTTTCTTTCCGTCCTCCTCACTAACAGTGGCCATTTTGCTGCGTGAGACTTTCTTTTCAAAATGCCTACCCTAATGTGTTAAAGCTGACTAATTCTAAAGAACATACACTGTGGCATCCGGCACAGCCCTGCCTCAGTGGCTGGACTAGCCTGCAGGCACACAGAGGTCCCTGTCTAATGAATGGATGGGAATCCGTGTTCCAGAGCAGGCCCAATGGCTCAGAGCTCCTAGTGTTCTTGTAGAGGCCCTGACTTCAGCTCCTAGCGCTACATCGTGCCCTCAAGCATATGCAGCCCCACTGCCAGGGGATCGCATCAGAGGTAACCCCATTGTCAGGCCCTGTGCTGGCTAGGTTTATACCACCCTGACACAAACTAGAGTTATCAAAGAGGAAGGAGTTTCAATTGAAAGAAAGAAGCCTCCATAAGATCAGGTGCAGGCAAGACTATTGGGGATTTTCTTGATTGGTGGTTGGTGGGGGAGGGGAGGGTCTGGCTTATGGAAAGTGGGGCCATCTCTGGTCTGGTGGTCCTGGGTTCTACAAAAAAGCGGGCTGAACAAGCCAGTAAGCAGCACCCCTCCTTGATCTCTGCATCTGCTCTTGGGTCCAGGATCCTGCCCTGTTTCAGTTCCAGTCCTGACTTCCTTCGATGATGGACTAGGACGTGGAAGTGTAAACCAAATAAACCCTTTTCTCCCCATCTTGTTTCTGGTCATGGTGTATCATCACACCCATAGCAACCCTAAACAGGACAGGCCCTTTTCTGCCTCTTATGGTACTAGACATTCATGAAGTGCATGTACACACATGCAGGCAAGACAGTCATAGATATAAAATTATAAATGCATTTAAAATTTTTTTTCATAGGTTGGGATGTGGTGGCTCATGCCTTTAAAACCAACACTCTGGGGCTGGAGTGATAGCTCAGAGGTTAAGAGCACTGACTGCTCTTCTGAAGGTTCTGAGTTCAAATCCCAGCAACCACATGGTGGCTCACAACCATCCATAATGAGATCTGACACCCTCTTCTGGTGTGTCTGAAGACAGATACAGTGCACTTACATATAATAAATAAATCTTTTTTTTTTTTTTAAAAAAACAACACTCTGAAGTCAGAGACAGGTGGATCTCTGAGTTCTGGGCCAGCCTGGTCTACAGAGCAAGTTCCAAGACAGTCAGAAGTACACAAAGAAACCCTGTGTTGAACCACCACTCCCTCAAAACAAACAAACAAACAAACAAACAAACAAACAAACCAACCAACCAACCAACCCCCTGTGTACCCATTCAGGTAAGGCAGCCCATTCCTTTAATTCCAAAACACTTGGGAGGCAGAGGCAGGTGGAAGTCTGTGAATTCAAGGTCACACTGATCTACATATTGAGTTCCAGGTTAGCCAGGGTTATACAGTAAAATCATGACTCTCTTTCTCATACAAACACACATATGTACACACATACACACACACGCACACACACACGTACAAAAAGAAAGAGGTGCTGGAGAGATGTCTCAGTAATTAAGAGCACTGTATACTCTAGAGGACCTGGTTTCAATTACTAGGAACCACATGGCAACTTATTACTGTTTGTCATTCTAGTCTCAGGGGATCGCATGCCTTTTTCTGGCCTCCTTTGTCACCAGGCATGCATATGGTATACACATATCACATATCACATATACATGTAGATAAAACACCCACAATCATAGAAATAAAATTTAAAAAAGAAAGGAGTTAGCCACCAAATTTTACAATTATCAAAAAGAAAGAAACTAGCTGGAGAGATGGGTCAAAGGTTAAGAGTGCTGACTGCTCTTCCAGAGGTCCTGAGTTCAATTTCAGCAACCACTTGGCCCTTTATTGCCAACTATAATGAGATTTGGCGCCCTCTGCTGGCCTGAAGGCATACATGCAGGCAGAACACTATATACATAGGTAATATTCTTGCTAAAAAAGTAAATGAATCTTATTTACTTGATGAATAAGTAAATCTTGAAAGAAAGAAAGTAGGAGAGTAGGAAGAAAAGAAAGAAATAGAGAGAGGGAAGGAAAGAAGAAATAGAGAGAGAAGGGGAGAGAAAGAAAAGAAAGAAAGAAAGAAAGAAAGAAAGAAAGAAAGAAAGAAAGAAAGAAAGAGAAAGAAAGAAAAAGAAAGACGAGCAGTGAAAATAACAGGCTAGAACTGGCTAATGTATTTCCTCAGTCCATCAGCAGTGAACCAGAGTGTGTGCCAGGGGTGAGGTTAATTATTAGGAGTCAAAATAAAAGTGGCTCTTTCTGCCGGGCAGTTCAGTCCTGACTCTGTATCAGGAGGTCGTGGCAGCTCAGGTCAAGAGTCCTTTACAACTGTGAGGCTCACAGTGAGGAGGGGGGTCTGTTTTACTGGTGGTTGTGTGCATGGCCAGATGTTCTAGATTGTGCATGCGTGTGTCTCACAGGCATTTAGTCCATGTGAGCTAGTTCCTCTGACGTTTCTGGGGGCGTGAAGCAGCCCCAGTGGCTCTAATGTGTGTACTGTCTGTAATGAAATGGCCTTCATTTCATTGATGAAATATTTCATTGCTATTATTATTATTGTTGTTGTTATTGTTATTATTATTATAGTCAGGATCAGATGACGAGCTGCCACAGAGTCAGTGTTGCTAACCTCTCACCTTTGAACAAAATGGTAAAACCAAGAGCTTTCTTTGAACTCACAAAGCTGAGGACCATCTATGCGGAGGTCTTGACGGAAACATGTAGGGCAGGTACAGCGACGTCACTGCTTTGTGTACAAATTTAGAATGAGGGCGACGTACACTCACCACTGAACTGTAGCCTGGCTTTTCCTAGCAGAATCTGTGCACACATTTCTGTGGGACTCTTGTGTTTAAAATGCAGATCGGACTTTAATTGTCAACAGATGCTTCAGATAATAATGCTGTGGTGTTGTTCATGACATTCGAACCCTGTACTGAGCCATGTTCTTGAGCATAAATGTGTATGAACTACTCCATTCCTCAGATTTGCCTTGAAGAAGACTAAGCTAACAATTACTGAGATCCCATGGTGTCTCCAGGACTCTGCTGGGTCCAGATAGTGAGATGGTGAGTGGATCCTGAGCTAGCCCCTCACCCTCGCCTTGAGTGACATCTAGGATCTCGCTAAGTATTATATTAATAAACAGAAGAAACAGGAGGCTGTGGTGGTTCACAGTAGAGACCATTCACACTGGGAGGATACAGGGAGGTGTCCCTAAGAAATCGGTAAGTTAAGTCTTAGAGTTGAGGGCACATTAACTGATCGAAGGGAGGAAACCCATTCTCAACAGGAGTCCGGTTCTGGCAGAGGAAGCACGGTGTTCAGAGAACCAAAACCACTTGTGAGGTTGGAAAGCCTGGAGGGGGAGGGGAGAGGTGGCCAGAGAGACAGTAGGAGCTTCCTACTGTCTAAGAAGGCGTATTCTAGGCCTTGCTTGGGTTGCGTGAGATTAATGGAGACTCTGTAAAGAGTTTAGATAAAGTGTCTATGTCTCGTGATGAAGCTGGAGCTCTGTAAAGATAAATGTAGACACAGAGTGGAAAATGCTGGGGGTGGGGTGGCTTCAAGGCAGAAGCCCAGGACATTAAGTCCCAATTCTTCCAGAAATGGGGAGACGTTTGTACATACGCGAGCGCTCCTACATGGTGCCTTCTTGCACTGAGATGATTTCCTTGTCTTTGGCTTGGACCAGTGAGTAAGATGGCAGACAAGGGGAACAGATTTTCTGAATGAGATGGCAAATTCATTTTAGATCATTTCAACTGAGGGTCCTGGTGACCAATGTGGCAATCAAGGAAGCTGCTGGCGTGGGGAGACTTAAGGAGAGCTTAGAGGAGAAGCTGTGGAGGCACTGTCTTAGTCAGAGGTCTGCTGCTGTGAAGAGACACCGTGACCATGGCAACTCCTTTTTTTTTTTTTTAAGGATTTATTTATTTTATGTGGTGAGTATACTGTCACTGTCTTCAGACACACCAGAAGAGGGCATTGGATCCCATTCCAAATGTTTGTGAGCCACCATGTGGTTGCTGGGACTTGAACTCAGGACCTTTGGAAGAGCCGCCAATGCTCTCAATCTCTGAGCCATCTCTCCAGCTCCCATGGCAACTCTTGTAGAAGAAGACATTAGCCGGGCGTGGTGGCACGCATGCCTGTAATCTTAGCACTTGGGAGGCAGAGGCAGGTGGATTTCTGAGTTTGAGGCCAGCCTGGTCTACAGAGTGAATTCTAGAACAGCCAGGGCTACACAGAGAAACCCTGTCACCCTGTCTCGATGCCCGCCCCTAAAAAAAAAGACATTGAGTTGGGGCTGGCTTACAGTTCAGAGGTTTAATCCATTGTCATGTCAGGAAACATGGCAGTCCAGAGGCAGACATGGTACTGGAGAAGGAGCTGAGAGTTCTACATCTTGATCAGCAGGCAGCAGGGGAAGAGAATGATACTGGTCCTGACTTGAGCATCGGAAACTTCCATCTCCCCCATCCCCAGTGACACACCTTTAACAAGAGCTAACAATACCTCCTCCAACCTCCTAACAGTGCCACTCCCTAGGAACCTATGGTGGCCATTTTCATTCAATGTATTAATGAACCACACGCATTACTTTTGTTCTTCTTCCCTAGTCGTCTTTAGGATGCCACTATAGACTTAACAATGGACATATCTCTGCTTTATTGACCCCATCAGTGAGAGGCAGTGCCTTGTTGCTTCTTGAGAGAGCATAAACCAAGAGGTCCCGGATTGCGCCTTTACTCGTTACCATGCGTGTGCTCAGATAAGGTCTCCTCTGATGTGTGCATCTTATGAAAGTGGCATTATGGGGTTGCAGAGATCGCTCTTTTGGTAAAGACCTTGGTAATTCCAGAACCCTATTAAAAACTGGATGTGACAGGGTGCTTGCAAACCTTTAACAGTAAGGCAGACACAGGCGGGCTCCTGGAACTCATTGGCCAGCCAGCCTCACCTTGGTGAGTCCAGGTCCCTCAGAGACCCTGTCTTTAAAAAATGTATAGACAGTGCCTGAGGAACCACACTCAAGACTCACCTCCGACAAATTATTAGTTTTGCACAATTACTTTTATGAAAAATAATTAAATCAATTATTGAGTAAACACCTTTAATAAGTTGGGTTGATAAAAAAATAGCTAGGCTGGACATATGTCACATGTCTGTAATCCTAGCACTTGGAAAGATGAGACAGGGGGATGGTAAGTTTTAGTACAGCCTGGCTATGAGTGCACCAAGGCCCTGTCTCAAGAACCAACTAACCAACCAACCAACCAACCAACCAACCAACCAACCAACCAACCAACCAACCAATCTTTTTGAAACAATTATTTTGATCGTTTGCTTTTTGTTTTCAAGATAGGGTTGCAGGGCTCCTTGTGTAACTTTGTCCTGGAACTCACTCTGTAGACCAGGCTGGGTCTCAAATTCACAGAGATCCCCCTGCCTCTGCCCCCACCACGGTGGGATTAAAGGCAAGCGCCACTACGGCTCAGCTTTTCTATTTTATATTTCTGAGAATATTTTAATGATTTTTACTTTATGTGCATCGGTGTTTTGCCTGCATGACGGTCTGTATAAGGGTGTCGGATCCTCTGGATCGGGGAGTTACAGGCAGGTGTGAGCTGCCACGTGGCTGCTAGAAATCGAACCCAGGTCCTCTGGAAGAGCAGTCAGTGCTCTCAAGCACTGAGCTTCCTCCCCAGCTCCAAAGGACAACTTAATCGCTGATCATTTTGTCTTCGAGTTTGCTATATACCACCATACCTGGGCCAGAAAGGAAATTAAAAACAAAAAAGTTTAGTGCACATGCACAAAGCATATCCGGGGTTCAGACATTTCATATGTCTTTGTACTTCGTTATTTACTTCCTTTCCTGCCCCACTTTTCCCTCACGTCGTCACTTCCTCCCAGCAAATAAACTTCTTTGAGCAGTTGGCAACCGGAAGGGCAGTGCAGTCCACGTGGAAAGGCAAGCAGGCTCAGGGTCAAGGGCCCTTGGCTGCCCCGTAGTCCCCAGTCCCTGGTGGCGCGGGGAAGCCACATGACTGTACCTTTCTCGGTCCTGTTGCTGCCTCTTATTTGTCCCAGCGAGTCCCTGAGGTTACAGCGGTCATGAAGCCCGTTCTCTTCGGTGGGCTGGAGGGGTTGTTAGAGCGGCCTCTTCCCATGTGTTCTGCTCCCCGACTTGCTCTGTCACTGTTCCTTCAGTGCAGGATGTAAGCTCCCTGGCCATGGCTCTAGGAGACCTTGACACTTGCCTCTCCTGTTGGTTCCCCAAATATACAGGCAGGGGGAAAGTCTGGAAGCTTCTCAGCAGAATCAGTTCAGTTGCTCCACAGGTGGCTAGTGTTTCTCAGGACACTGCAGGTCCTTGAAGAACAATAGGCTTAACCTTGGTCTGAGCACTCCACCCTAGGTGGAGGGGATTATGGCTGAAACAGGAGTTCCCACTCAAAGGCTGGAAGAGGAACTTCACATCGGTCGATGTCAAGTTCCTGCCAGGTGGCTTGTCACCTCAATAAGGCTCTCTACAGGAACTGAAGTTGCAGATGGCTTGTGAGCTACTCTGTGGGTGCTGAGAACCAAACCCAGGCCCTCTCTCTGCAAGAGCAACATGTATTTTTAACTGCTGAGCCATCTCTTCAGCCTTGATCCTATTTTTAATTTTTTCCCCAGAATATCGTGTGTAAACATTGAAACTACAATACTATTATACCTCTCCTCCTTTACACTTCTTCTGTGTCTTCTACAAACTCATGGTCTTATTATTGTTACATGCCCCCCCCCTTTTAATTGTTGTTTTTGTTGTTGTGTGTGTGTTCATGCATCACACTGGGTCCATCCAACATTGCTTGTATATTGTCCAGGACTGACCACTCAGGATTGGAAGAAACTAATTTTTCCTTTTGCAGAATCCCTTGACCATCGGCAGCTCTTCACATAGGGATGGGGCCCTGTGGAATGTCCCTGGTGCACAGCAAATGTCAGCTAGTAGTGTCTGTCTTGTTCAGGCAGCAACATTGTTGAGATTTTGTAGCTGCCTTTTCACTGTTGAGTCTAAGAGATGGAGAAGCAGGTGTCCTGGTCTCTGTCTTCTACAATCTTTCTGTCCCATCTTCTATGATTTTCCCTGACATGTGGATGTAGGAGCTGTATTACCGATATATTAGTCAGAGTTGGGCAACACAGAGTGCCCTGTTCTCTGAACATCGACCAGTTGTGGATCTCTGTAATAGTCTCCATCTGTTGCAAGAAGAATCTTCTTTGATGAGGGTGAGAGCTGCATTTATCTGTGGGTATAAAGATAAGTTTTAATAAATACTTATAAAGAATACAGTTAGATATTATATTGGCTTAGGAAGATGGCAGAATCTCATGGCAAGTTTTTAATAGCTTATAAACTATTATGAATCCCGAAGCCCCCAACTATATTCAGCAGTTGAGAGTTGAGTATAGTGCCATTATATCCATCTCCTCTGTCCATCTTGTAGTTCCTAGTTACAGTTTTGTGTTCTGCTCAAAAGTCCACCTGTGGTGGCACCGTCCTGTGGCCTGCTTCCAGTGTCTGGGATGTGAGAGTGCTGTGCTTTGGGATGCTACATCCTTCCACATGAGTCGAGAGACTGAAGAGAGATGGATATTCCCATGTGGATCACAGGAGAGTCAAAGAAGACTCCATCCAGGGAGCTTGGTGCAGAAGACCTGTTGTGATGGAGGATCACAAGGATGATGCCTACAGAATCGTATTTTTCCCGTGGAAGATGAAGTGTAAACTCTAGCTGTCCCATTTTGATGAAAATGGAGAGTTCTGATGAGTTCCCAACAGGGTTTGCTGCCAGTCTCTGCTCTCAGAATCACTATGAGGCAATCAGATGAACATCCCCTAGAAGGCGGCATTCAGTCTCTCAGCTAAGGTGACATTTGATCTCACATCACAGAGACTGGCCCTTTGCTCTGTGTCCATTGTTGTGGGTGAGGCCAAAAAGAGGGATGCGCTTATTAAATTTGTGGATGGCTAAGTTTTAATGACTGGAGGAATAGAATTGGAGTAAGAATCAGGCCGAGGTGACAGACCGCCCTTTCACAAGGATACAGGTAGCCATACGTGTATGGGGAAGAGATTCAGCACTTGAATGCCATTTTTTTTTTTTTGAGAAATCAAAGGACTGTTTTCTGAATGAATCTGGTGATTTTGATGGCTGCAGACTCAGAGTGACCCGAGGCGCATAGGACTGCCAAGGCAAGTGTCTAGGGATGCAGACTGCAGTAGCAGCAGCTGAGAATCCAGAATAAGGAAAATAATAATTTGAGGGATTTTTTTTTTCTCTATTTGGGTCTGGGACCACACACACAAGTCCATTTGAAAAGTAAATAGAGAAAATGGAGCACATCCGGAAGTGGGGAACGGTATAATAAAGTGGAAACCCAGTCAGTGGGAAACACCAGCGGGAACCCTGGCCGTGAAATCGCTTCCTTCAGTCTGGTGTGGCAGGAGGAGTACAGAACGGTTCTGTCACGCAGGACAGCAGGAAGGACTCCAGTGGGACTGCGGGGTTAGAGAGGAACAAACTGCAGCCCGCAGGAAGGAGAAAACAAAGAGCCTTTCAGGATTCTAGAGATGATGCTCCCCGATTTTGTTTTATTGACAACAGCTAAAAAACAAGAAAGAAAGAAGGGGCTATGTGATTTTGATGGGGACATTGGGGAGGCTCCAAATATTACTTAGAAAATAAATAGATAATGACGGTTTTGAAAACTGAAGTGAACCCTGAGACACGAATAATTTAGCAAGGGATAGCAAGGGGAAAACAGAGGGGTAATTTAATACATTGCCTAGACAACTGATGACAGAGAAAATAACTTCAGAAATATTCCAAGTCACTGAAATTAATACTCACTCATCATCATTATTATTATTATTACTTTTTGTTTTTTTGAGATAGTATTTCTCTGTGTAGCCCTGTCTGTTGGTTATCCTGGAAGTTTATTTGTAGACCAGGCTGGCCTCAAACTCAGAGATCTACCTGCTTCTGCCTCCCAAGTGCTAGAATTAAAGACCCTGCTTTTAACATTTATTTATTTTTAATGTACATTGTTGTTTTGCCTGCATGTATGTCTACATGCAGGTGTTGGATCCTCTGTAGTGGGAATTACAGACAGTTGTGAGTGACCCCGTGGATGATGGGAATTGAACCTGGTCCTTTTAATTACTGGGTCATCTTTCCAATTATTTTTAAGTTAAGCCATACAAATTAGAAAAAAAGTATAGTTAGAATAGAAATGTATAGTTAGAGAAGTGTAAATTTGGGGATTTTTTGTTCATTATATAGAACATTTCAGTTATGCAAACAGATAATATTTAAGTGTCTATACGTCTTTATGTAGCTTGGCAATTATTAGCATATTGCTGTATTCCTTTTCTCCTCCAATCTCCTCCTTCTTTCTTTTGGTTTGCTTTTTGGGAAAGGACTTATTACGTATCCCAGGGTAGTCCTGAACTCAAATTCATGATGTAGCCCATGCTAGATCATGGTTTCCCACCTCACCTGGGTATATATCATTGTATTGGCTAGTTTTGTGTGTCAGCCTGACACAACTTAGTCATCAGAGAGTAATGAGCCTCAGTTGAAGAAATGCCTCCTTGAGAGCCAGCTGTAGGGCCTTTTCTCCATTAGTGATCAGTGTGTGAGGGTCCAGTCCATGGCTGGGTGGTGCCATCCCTGGGCTGGTGGTCCTGAGTTCTATAAGAAAGCAAGCTGAGCAAATCACGAGGAGCAAGCCAGTAAGCAGCATCCCTCCACTGCCTCCAGGTTCCTGCCTCCAGGTTCCTGCCCTGTGTGAGTTCCAGTCCTGACTTCCTTTGGTGATGAGCAGCAGTGTGGAAGTTGTAAGCTGAATAAACCCTCTCCTCCCCAACTTGCTTTTTGGTCACCACAGCAATAGAAAGCCTAACTAGGACAATCTTTATGCCTAACTTCCTATTTTCCTTTGAAGTCATCTTGGGGGTAAATTATAGACACACTCTTCTTCCCTGAGGATCTCTACAATGAGGATGTTTTCCTCATTAAGTTTACCACTGTTACCATCATTATTATTATTACCTTAGACAATAATAGCTCCCAGATGCCTTCTAATACACAGCATACATTCAGATTTTCTCAGCTGTTTCCAAATTGTGTTTCTATTTTCGAAAGTTTTATTTATCTATTATATGTAAGTACACTGTAGCTGTCTTCAGACACCCCAGAAGAGGGATGGATCCCATTACAGATGGTTTTGAGCCAACATGTGGTTGCTGGGATTTGAACTCAGGACCTTCAGAAGAGCAGTCAGTGCTCTTAACTGCTGAGTCATCTCTCCAGCCCCCAAATTGTGTTTTTTAAACTAAGTTGCTCAAACTAGATTCCATTAAGTGACTTCTATTCTCAAACTTCCTCTCACTGCAGAACTTTGATTTTTGATGTTCCTCCCTTGCTCCCTCCCTCCTTTCCTCCTTCCTATTCTCCCTCCCATTGTTCCTTCCTCTCTCCTTCCTTCCCTCCTTCCCTCCCTCCCATTCTCCTTCCTACCCTCCATCCCACTTTCTCTCTTTTTCCCCTTCCTCCTTTTGTCTAATCTAATTTTTGTTGAAGAGACTGGGCCAATTTTCTGGTAGACTTCTGACTTCTAGATTTATGACTGCTGCTTCTGGCTGTCATTTAAATTTAATTAACATCACACCATATCTCCTGTAGGATAGAAAATTTGATCTAAAGTTATGACTAAATCAGGTCAAAATATTCTCCTTAAGAATGTCACAGGTGGGACTGAAGGGATGGCTCAGCCATTAAGAAAAATGGCTGCTCTTGAAGAAGACCAAGACTTGTCTAAAGCATCCACATGGTGGCTCACAACAACCTGTAACTTCAGTTTCAGTGAATCCAATGATCTCTTCTGGCCCATGTGATCACTGAATGCATGTGGTGCATATACATACACATAGGCAAAACACATAAAGTATGTGCTGATCCATACTTATAATTCCCCACATGGAGCCAGGCATGGTAGTGCATACCTTTAATACCAGCACTGAGGAGGCAGAGGCAGGCAGATATCTGTGAGTTGGAGGTCAGCCTGGTCTATATAATGAGTTCTAGGACAGCCAGTGTCACACAGTGAATCTCTGTCTCAAAATTCCTGCCTTGAAACAAACAAACAAACAAACAAACAATCCCACATATGGGAGGTAGTGCAGGAGAACCAAGAGTTCGAAATTATCTTCCACTACATAGTGAGTTTGAGGTTGTTCTTGGCAAGATAAGACCCTGTCTCAAAAAAACCAGAATCACAGGCTGTGTAAACTGCACAGATGCAGTCTTGAGGACTCAAGCTTGGATCTCCAATACTCATGTAAGAGCTGTGTGGCAGCACATACCTGTAATCCTAGTGCTTAGGAATGGGAGAGACAGGAGGATTCCTGGGGTTACTGGCCACCCAGCTAGTGGGAGCAATGACCTCCAGGTTCAATGTTTCAAAAAGGGTGGGCTGATTGTTGATCGATGGCCTCCCAAACATGCACAGATGTATTCCCCACAGATGTGCACACACACAAATATGTTCACGCATATACCATTCATTCCCTTCCCCAAAGGGATTTGTAAGCAGTGCTGTGACTATCATGTTATAGCAAATAAGGAGGTGTAAAATATGAGTTGTGGTACTTTTATAATACAGAGGTTGGCTTTTGGAATGGTGATAGCTGTCTAGCATAAAGTCATGACTTTTCTTCTTTATTCAAGTCAGTCTTCTCTGCTAATAACTTAGCAGAAAATCTATCTTTTTTTTTTTTTTGATTTTTTGTTTTTTTGAGACAGGGTTTCTCTGTATAGCCCTGGGTGTCCTGGAACTCACTCTGTAGACCAGACTGGCTTCAAACTCAGAAATCTACCTGCCTCTGCCTCCCAGAGTGCTGGGACTACAGGCGTGCGCCACCACTGCCTGGCGCAGAAGATCTATCTATGTCCTATCCTTCACTAATCTATATTCGTTAAGTTCTGTTATTTCGTTACTATTGGTGATTCTTTTTTATAATAGGTTTATTTACTTATTTTATATATGTGAGTATACTGTCACTGTCTTCAGACACACCAGAAGAGGTCATCAGATCCCATTACAGAGGATTGTGAGCCACCATGTGGTTGCTGGGACTCAGGACCTCTGGAAGAGCAGCCAGTGCTCTTAACCACTGAGCCATCGCTCCAGCCCACTATTGTTGACTCTTATCAGTACTAATCATCTCATGATGAGTTGTACAATGTTGATTGTTTTCCTTGATTTTTCCAGGCATTTTGCTTTTATTGGCTAGGATTCTCCCCTTATTACCTGGAGTTATTTGCTGCTCTGAAATAGAGTTCTCTGGAGACAAGGCTAAATGCCTCTTTGTTTCACTAGTGTTTGAGTAAAGAGTTGGTCTGATAGTCACCTCAGTTAGTGGGCTAGATGGGTTTTGTTCCTTCTGTATTGATCATCATTAAAACCCTTCTGTACTTAGGCAACTCAATCAGTTATAATTTCTTTGTGCTGCTGTGACAGATTGCATTTGGCAAAGCGGGCTGCATCAATATGTATGTCCCATATGTTCCTAGGTTGGAACACTGACACTTTCCCATCCCTGCTTACAGACGCCCTCTTGGGAGGAGGCTTTTTGTGAAACCCAAGCACTAAAGCCATTGTGGTGGTGTGAATATATGGAACCAGCACAGAGCTATAGAGAGATGGCTATGTTTCATCCCCTAGCTCTTCTGGCCATGGTTAGGGGATGGGGAGATGGTGTAGTTAGTAAGGCAGAAGGGCTGAAAGCTTGGTGACCTGAGTTTGTCCAGCAGAACATGAAAATATCAGCCCAGCAGCACACCATCCGGCTAGCCCGGGGCTAAGTCAGCTGAGTTTGGAGGTTCCTTGAGGCTGAATTAGGAAACTCTAGATTTAGTGAGATACTGTCTCATAAAGTAAAAAGGAGAGTGATTGAGGAAGACATCTGATGTGGCCTTCTGTGTAGCTACACACACACAGCTCCATGTATACACGGGCACATGTGTATGTGTATGTATACATACACACCTGCTTTGACGTACCTAATTGAAGCTGAGTTGAAATCAGCTTGCCTTCTGAGCCATGCTCTGACTATAGATCTGGCAGAGAAGAAAATTCTATTTTAATTTGTTTCGTATGGCCTTTTAAAGGAGTTCACAGTACCTGCATCAGATGCTGTGATATAGCTGGCCTTGGGGACCTTCCAAAGGTGATACTTTTGACTTTTAACCTCACCTCAGGGCTCTGGATGATTTCTTTGCTTTTTTTTTTGGTAGAAAACATCAGCTAAGCTTGTCTTAGACAGTGTCTTGAGTCTGAAGCTAGCCTTTTCCTAAAGAGCCCTGGTTATTTTTAGTGAAGAGTGGTATTTTGAGTTTAAAATCTGAGCTTCACAATTGTTTTTAGTGGAAGAACTTACACTATAAAGATTACAACTAATAATAATAAAGTATTTCAACACCTTTCCTAAAAGGAAAGATTGACAGACTCAATAGACTAGATAAGAAATGTGTTAAAAAATCCAGTGGAAATAAAAATATAAATAATTGTCATAGGAAGGCATACCAATTGTGATGATGGTTTATATATGCTCTGCCCAAGAAGTGGCACTATTGGGAGGTGTGGCCTTGTTGGAGTAGGTGTGTCACTGTGGGTGAGGGCTTTAAGACTCTCATCCTAGCTGCCTGGAAGCCAGTACTCTGCTAGCAGCCTTCTAAAGATAAAGATAAAGATAAAGATAAAGATAAAGATAAAGATAAAGATAAAGAACTCTCAGCTCCTCCTGCACCATGCCTGCGTGGATGCTGCCATGTTTCCACCTTGATGGTAATGGACTGAACTCTGAACCTGTAAGCCAGTCCCAATTAAATGTCCTTACAAAAATAGCCTTGGTCATGGTCTGTTCACAGCAGTAAAACCCTAACCAAAACACCAATCAATAAGAAGAATTGATCCATTTTTACCTTCGTAATGATAAGAAAATGGAACTCTCTTTCCTGTATTAAGTTAGCAGATTTTCTTTGAAAGCAAAGAAACACATCCTAGCACTGAGAAGATGCAGAGAACAGATCAAGCGTTCATCATCATCACACAGGTTCTGATGCCTCCTAATGATGGCTGCCCAGTACTGACAGGATGGGCTGATCTTTGCTTGCACTCACTAGAGCAAGAGTGACGCTGTGATGTTTCTTTTTCTGGGATCTGATGAAGTTAATTAGGGAACACAAATTCAAGGTTATTGCTCTGGTTGACACAGAGCACAAACACAAAATTAACAAAGTAAAGTGTCATTAAAAGCCCCACAGTTATATGTTCCTAATGCAACAGTCTGAGACAGGAGTTCATGTGGGAAGGGTCACTCTGCTTTCTGTTGTCCGTTAGTGGGTGCATGTTCCTCTCAGTACTAAATGTACGTGATTAGAACTTGTCTTCGGTAAGTCTGTGATGTAGCTTGTATGAAGGAAAAGAAAAGGATCTAAAGCGTTGTGGTGGTTTGAATAAGAATGGCTTATTCCTATTCCCATTGTGAATGCGTAGTCATCAGGGAGTGGCCCTACTTGAGAAGAACTAGGAGGTGTGGCCTTGGTGGAGGAAGTGTGTCACTGGGGGTGGACTTTGAGCTTTCGAAAGGCCCAGTCTTTCTTCCTGCCGCCTGAGGACCCAATTATAGAATTCTCAGCTACTTCTCCAGTATGATGTCTGCCTGGGTACCACTAGGCTTCCCATCATGATGATAATGGACTAAACCTCTGAAACCGTAAGCAAGCACCCAATAAAATGCTTTCTCTTGTAAGAATTACCTGGGTGTCTGTTCAGAGCAATTAGAACACTAACTAGGACAAACAATGTTCTTTTAGGCACAAGAGAATTCAGCTCACAAGGCCATACCTATTTTCAAGGAAGGGTGGGAGTGTCTTTGGGCAGGCAGTTCTGTCTCCTTCCCAGACACTAATTTATTTGAACAAAACACTTTCCCCCCCTGATTCTATAACTCAAATTTCTGGTAATCTATCCCAATGAACCTTATTTTAATTAATTATAATAAAATCAAGTATCTGGATGGCTTGGCAGTTAAGAGAGCTAGCTGCTATTGCAGAAGACAGGAGTTGGGTTTTCCAGCACCCAAGTGGCTCAGTTTACTACCAGCTCCTGTAACTCCAGCCTCAGGAGATCCAGCGCCCTCTTCTGGCCACCTCTGGCACCCACATACATTTTCAACCCCACCATGCATATTTTTTTAAAAAAGGTATTATCAGTCACTTCATGAGGATAGCTAAGGCTCATGGGGTGAGTCAGCAGGTGAAGCAGTTGCCATGGGAACCTGATGACCTAGGTTTGATTTCGGGAACCCACAGTGGAAAGAAACCACTGCAGAAAGTTGTCTTCTGACTTCTACATGTGCACTGCACACAGACACACACACACACACACACACACACACACACACACCCTTACCCAAAAAGCAACTATGATGACAACAACAATAAACTAGTAACTCAGTAAAGACAAGTTACTATAAGGTTAAGCATATTGCTTTCTGGAAATGGGATCTCTCTGGGAAACATCTGCACAGGATTATTGACACAGTTTAAGAAAGCAGTGAGGAATTAAAGGAGAAAGGAAGCCTTAGCAGGGTCTCAGGAAAGAGAGTGAGCTCTGAACATTTTGTTGCTGTACGGAGGGCAAGTGGAAGTACTCACCAGGGACCAGATGACAATGGTCACAGCATACACAAGGGCTTTTGAGTAGCAATAATTAGGCTTTTGAATGTTAAATATTTGTAAATTACACCTTTAAAAAAAAAAGATTGTATTTATTTAATGTATGTGAACGTAATGTTGCTGTCTTCAGGCACACCAGAAGAGGGCATCAGATCCTATTACAGATGGTTTGAGCCACCGTGTGGTTGCTGGGAATTGAACTCAAGACCTCTGGAAGAGCAGTCAGTGCTATTAACCGCTGAACCCAAACTACACTTTTTAAAAACTACACTCTTTATTGATTCTTTGTGAATTTTACATCATACACGCCAATCATGTTTTGGGTGAGCATTCTATGTGTGGAGCTAAATTTCCCATGTGACCTAGCTCATTTGATAACGACGTGTGTTGAAAGATCACTGAATCAGGTTGATACCTAAGGAGGATTTCTTTTCAACGTCCAAAATTAATTAAATTTATGAGATTAATGTTATCAAGATCCCAAGAAATTCAAACCAAAGAGGCTTCTCATGTACAAATATGTAGTTTAAAAGTTTTTAAATATTAGCTCATAATTAGTCTTTCTACAGAACAATCACAACTATGCAAACCCTCGGTTTTCATTACTCTGTCTTTGTTCTTTGCATGTGAAGTGAATGGGTGGGGTTGGAGCGAGGGCTCAGTGAGTTAGAGCACCGACTGCGCTTACAGAAGACCCAGGTTTGATTCCCAGCACGCACACAACTGCCAAGAATTGTGTGTAAGTCAGTTCCAGATGGTCCGATGTGCTCTTCCAGCCTCCTCAGACACTGTGTGCATTTGGTGCCCAGGCAGATGTGCAGACAAAGCACCCATATACATAAAATAAAAGTGGAAAAAAAATCAAGCAAACTGAGCTATGTGAAGCTCAGTGATGGAGATTTTTGTTTTTTTATTTTTTATTTTTTGGAGATTTATTTAATTTATTTATGTGAGTAAATTGTAGCTGTCTTCAGACACACCAGAAGAGAGTGTCAGATCCCATTACAGATGGTTGTGAGCCACCATGTGGTTGCTGGGAATTGAACTCAGGACCTCTGGAAGAGCAGTCAGTGCTCTTAACCACTGAGCCATCTCTCCAGCCCAGTGAAGGAGTTTTTGCCAAGCGTACATGAGGTCCCTTATTTAGTCCCCAGTACCACAAAAGAGTGTTGTGTGGTGTAATAAATATATCCAGTCAAAGTTATGATATACATATTTAAATAACACTTATTCACATAACATTTATAATGGAAATAAAAATTTAAATATAATTATCAGCATAATAGTTGATTTCTTATCATATATAAAGATAAGTATTTATAAGCTTGTTTATATATACATATACACAATATATATAATACATATACATCTAATATGTATAATATATATGTTATACATATTATATATATGTAATACTTAAGTCATTGATTTGGATGGTACCAAGCATGTAGTATTTTCTCTTAAGAAGATAACAACATGCCTTTGATTCACTGGAAGGCTCCTTGGGACACCTGATTTTCTTCTGATTGCTACTGGAGATTAACCGCATAAAGAAGAAACTGTGTGAACCCCTACAGCTGTGATTGATTGCTGGCCACACAGCACCTCTGGGTTTTTCACACCAAGAACTTCTCCATCTCTCTGCAGGTTCCCACTGGATGTCTGAGATTTTAATTCAGCTCTAGCATTAACTACACACAGTTAAGGCAGGCACCGGAGGTTAAGAGCTTAGTCCTTCAAAGTTGCCCTCGATTCTGTATGTCAGTCACATGCATAAGGGGTCTCCAGGCTACTCACACTTCCGTGCGCTTTGGCTGTAAACTGGGGTTCCCTTCAATTGCTCATTTGTTGCAGCAGCTCTCAGAACCCAAGGAAATACTTTAGTCACCATTACTGTCTTGTCATAAAGAGTTTTAGGGGAGCTGGGGCGCTGGCTCAGTTGGTCAAGTGCTTGCCTATAAAACACGAGGACCTGAGTTCAGATCCACAGGGCCCACATGGAAGCCAGGTTTCAGAACATACCTGTTACCCCAAATCTGGGGAAGCAGAGATAGGGGGATCTTTGGAACTTGCTGTGAGTTTAGCTGACCTGGCAAGTTTTGTGATAGACTCTGTCTCAAAATATAAAGCAGAGCGGAGCTGGCTCAGTGAGACGCTCAGTGGGTAAGGGTGCCCACCACAAGCCTGACATTGTGCCTTCGATCCCTGGAACCCACGAGATAGAGGGAGAGAACTAGCTCCTGCAAGACGTTCTTTGACCTCCACGCCCATGCTGTGGTGAGTATTCTGGTACACACACACATCACACCACACACAAATAAGTAAAAGACAAAAGCAAGTAGAAAGCTAATGGGCAAGATACCAATGTACACACACACACACACACACACACACATACACACACACACACACACACACTGTTGGTAAGGTCACAAATAAAAACCTTGATGAAGAGTATGTAATTTGAGGTTAGGAAGGGTCTTTGGTGAAGGGCTTCCTTCCTTGTGAACTCTGTGGAATATGATTATTTTTACCAGCTCAGAAGCCCTTGGCCATGCAGTTTACAGTTATTTGGCATTTATTGTTGTCGTTTTGTTTTTTGAAAAGGCTCTCTGTAGCCCAGGACTCCTTTGAGTTTACTATTTAGCCTACAGTGGCTTCAACTTGTGGGAACTTGCAGAAGGCTTTAGCCTTCCTTTGCTGGGATTACTGGTAAGAGCCAGCAGACCCATCTACTTGGTGTTTTCAGGAGACTCATTACGTGGCATGACTGACCAAACCACTGGTCATCTCTGAGTCAGTCGGGCTCCAGCTCCTCTCCACTTCCTGGAGACGAGAGGTTTCCAGCCTCAGTGGTGTCGATTCCTTGGTTGCTACCTCTCAGCCTGCAGCTGTGGTGGCTGTCCTCTCCTTCCAGTCAGCCTATTACTGTGAACTCAGGGTTGTGTGAAGGGGGTTAATGACGAGGAGCAGAATCACCTGGGAACTTGCAAGACTTGGTGGCACTCTGTGCTGGAGTTGAGGTCTGGACTGCAACTGTGTGTACTTCTTACTACACCACAGTGGCCACCCAACCCTTTTCAAAGGTATTTTTAAAAAATTTAAAATTGGCACCTGTGGTATTAGACATCATTATGGTATTTTCTTTCTTTTCTTTTTTCTTTTCTTTTCTTTTCTTTTCTTTTCTTTTCATTTTTCTTTTCTTTTCTTTTCTCTCTCTTTCTCTTTCTTTCTTTCTTTCTTTCTTTCTTTCTTTCTTTCCTTCTTTCTTCCTTTTTTTTTTTTTTTTTTTTTTTTTTTGGTTTTTCGAAACAGGATTTTCTCTGTGTTGCTCTGGCTGTCCTGGAACTCACTCTTTAGACCAGGTTGGCGTCTCAAACTCAGAAATCCGCCTGCCTCTGCCTCCCAAGTGCTGGGATTAAAGGTGTGTGCCACCACTGCCCAGCTCATTATGCTATTTTCAATCAAAGTGTTTTAGTGACTCTCCACCTGTCTCATCTCACTCAGTCCTGGCTGCCCTTTGGTCCTCTCTGGTGACCTCGATGCCCAATCTCCTTCCCCCCCTCTTGTTTCTATGTCCCCCACTTGTTTCTATGTCCCCCACTTGTTTCTATGTTTTTGCTTATTTCTCCTCCATTTTTATCCTCTCCTGGTCTCCTTTCCTCACCCCCCCCCCCCATTATAGCCTAAGATCTACATTTTAGAGAGAACATACTGTATTTGTCTTTCCAAATCTGGGTCTCCTTGCTTAATACTGTACTTCAGATCTGTTCACTTTCAGAAACATTTTAGTTTTCTTCACAGCTGAGTAAAATTGCATTGTGCAGACATCTTACTCTGCCATTATCCATTTGTCTCTGATCAACATCTAGGCTGGTTCCATTTCTTTGATGTTATACACAAAGCATCAAAAACTGTGTGTTGTCTCTGAGGGCTTACGTCTCTAAAAATGATGCTTTTTAACTGTTTCCACATATATGCCTGAACTGCATTAGGGACCCTAATGCATAGGAAGCTAAAATAAAGAGGGTAATTTTCTCTGCTAGGATTTTTCCTGTCTTCCAGCAGGCTTGGCAGGCAAGGCTGGACCACACATCGCAGTATTTCAGTTAGAGAGCGGAACAATGGAGTAGTGGCGAAGAGCAGACGAAGGGAGATTGCATTGGTTTGGCCACACTGGGGAGGGGATAAAGAAGTCCAGGAACCCCAACTCCAACTTTAGAATGTTGATTAGGATTTTAAGGACTGTGAGCTATGTTTACTTAAGCAGTCCTAGTCAGGGTGTGGTCCCCCACATCACTGCAGCACTGGTCCAGCAAGGTGTTCTGAAGAAATCATTACCTGAGGAGGTAGGTGGCTCTCAGGAGCTGGCCACTTGTGTTGCAAGTGTGATCTCACCAGGATATCTGCCCCCAGGTGGAGGGTGAGGGTCTTGCTAGGTTTTGCTTTGGAATCCAACTCTATGCTGGCTTTAGGATGATGAGTTAATCTTTTGTGTCTTCAGCTAAATGAGAGGAAGCAGAGAGATGAACTGAAGGCTGTGATGTTAGGCCTTCGCCGGGATGCACCAAATGGTCTTTAACAAAAGCAGCTTCAAAGTATCTGCTGCAGTTCCATTTTTGATTACTACTGTCTGTTTGGGTTACGGTTTTGCTTCATTTAAACCTTAATGATGGCCTGGCGGTAGTGACACACTTGGGAGGTAGAGGCATCATGGATCTCTGTGAGTTCAAGGGCAGCCTCTTATACAGAGTGAGTTCCAAGACAGCCAAGGCTACACAGAGAGATCCTGTCTTGCAAACAAACAAAATAAAACAAGACAAAATACCCTTAATGACTTTGAATTTTCTAACCTTAAATTTTGTATTCATTACCATGTGCCATGATGAAATTAAGACAAAACACGGTTTGGCCGATAGCCTTCCAATTCAAAGCCACCTGTGGTGGTTCAGGAGGTTAGTGTGAGTTGGGGACCTGACTGGAGTACATGGTAAAACCTTGTCTCAAAAGAACAATGAAGGGACTGAGGAGATGTCTCAGTGGGGAGGCTCTTGCTGTGTCAGGTAGAATGGCTGAGTTCTGATTCCCAGCACCCATATGAAATGTGGGTGTGGTAGCACGTCTCTGTGACCCCAGTGTGGGGTCAGGGAGTGGAGGAACCTTGAAAAGCCCATTACTTTCTTACCACAGGAATGGAAACAAATATACATGCCCCTCCCTATTCTGACAGGCTCCTTTGTGTCAGGTAATATATGGGTGCTAAATAAATGGTTAGTGGATGAATGTGTTCATTACAAATAGTCTTTCTTGACACCGCACCCCCCAACCCCTGCCCGTTCACTTGTCTGTGTGGGTCTGTAAGGACTGTAGGTGAGTTCTCTCATGATGAGAACTTCATACTGCACCAAGTCTAATGAACCATTGATGACTAGCTTAAAGTATGCACACACACACACACACACACACACACCCGAGATGGATGATATGTTGCAAGGTGGTTTGGGCAGTGACAATGGCTTTTGCAGATGAGGTCACTAGCACAGCATTGGCATCTGGACTCATTGCCCTTCGTCTCTGAACCAGGAATGGGTCTCCCGTTCCTGCGATGTTTCTGCTACGTACAGGTTGCGAACAAATCCAAATGCAAGTATAGACTGCTTTTCCTGTTCTGTTAGAAACAGAAGGAATCCGGCCACCAAAAAATATCTTGTAAGAAAACAACAGTGATTGACTCTGTACCACCTGCTTCAATGCAATCCAGGGCTCCGGAGTGATGCAACTCACAAGCGTGGAAGGGGCCGGCGGATGGGCTGGGCTGTCTCGGGCTGATCTGATGTCAGAGCAGATCATGTGGTGTAGGCAGCTGGGACTGGCCCGCGGGAAGCACATGGATTACAGTCTGAGGCTGTGATGGGAAAGTCGGTTCCTGGGCTGCTGTCTCACACACAGCAGCAGGCAGCGAAGCTGGGGACTCCGACTCGTCCTGCTCCGGGCCCCTCCTGCTGCGTGGTCACAGGCAATCGCTGAGGGAAGCTGCTGCTTCAGTAAGTGCTTCAAGAAGGTCTTTGTTCGGAGCGTTTGGGAAGCCGGGAGGAAGTGTTGGTGTGGAAAGGGGGGATGTTGGAAGCTCTTTGTAAATCGCTCCCGGGATCTGGGCTGGGCAGCATGGCTTTGCATGCCATCCCGGGAGGTCAAAGGCGGCGTCTGATGTTCAGATGGTCCCCAGCCCCGATTTTGGTTTGTTCTTTATGTGATGTGTTTTTCTGATGTGCAGTTTCGGGGGCGGGGGGGAAGGTTTCTTTTTTCTTTTTGTCATTTCAGGGCAGATATTTCTTTTAGACCCGATTAAAGTGAATTGATTTCAGATTCTCTAACCCTGTGTGGACTTGTTTTCTCCGTGGCAAGCGAGGGGCGCAGAGAGGGTGGGAACTCTTTCAGTCAACATCACTGCCTTTTAAGATTCAGGTTGTGTTTGTGTCAAAGGACCATGTAGTGGTTGCCACCCTTTCCTGCTCTGGGGGAGTGGGTGATAAGAGGAGAAGCCGTAGTGAGAGCACCTGATTAGTTTTGCTGAATACTGGGGTTGCTAGGAGGTTGCCCTCCTTTTTTTTTTTGTTAAATTTTGCACTCAGCTGGCAGAACAGACAGCAGAGGAAAATGATGGAGTTCTCACTCTCTTTCCCAGCAAGCGAATTATCTTTTCTGCTTCCAAAACCCAGCTAAGGTGCAGCAAAGTGAGAAGAGAAAATTTCTAAGCACTGTTGTTTTGCTTTCTGTCTTTTGGATGACAGGAGTGTAGAGCGAGACTCATGCCTCACGCGTGATCCTCAGCTCTCCAGCATCTTAGGTGTGGCCTTTTTGGAGCACAAGAACAGAGATGGAATGCCATCTTACTGTTCCTCCGACATATTACACTCCTTCTCTCTCAGAGGCTGGAAATAAATATGTGTGCTTGGAAGGCAATAGGAAGGGAATTTAGGAGAACAGATTTGTTTATTTTATCTGGCCTGAGACCCCTCTTCCCTGGGAGCTCTTTATAGAGTTTTAGGTCCAGGTGTATGATATTGACTTGATAGACAATACACATATAATTGTGGTCAATTTTTAAGCAGTGGTGCCCCCCCTTTAGAAAAATAATGAGATAACCTGTTATAAGCAATAGACTTTGTGGCTTTGGGGCCAAAGACTGATTCCAGAAGTATTTAGGCATCGAAGAAACTTTTAGGGT
Organism: Apodemus sylvaticus; assembly: GCF_947179515.1. Taxonomy (NCBI): domain Eukaryota; kingdom Metazoa; phylum Chordata; class Mammalia; order Rodentia; family Muridae; genus Apodemus; species Apodemus sylvaticus. The sequence goes on from NC_067475.1 coordinate 35,173,623, forward strand.
GGGAGAGATGCTGGAATGAAAGCAAAGGTCTGTTTAGATGTGGTCTGTTCTCCTCAACAGCTTTCTTCGATCCGTGGTTTAAGTCACAGAACACCAAACAACAGGCAGGAACTTGCCCCACCCATCGAGCCGTGAACTTGGAATCCTCTCTTCCCATTTCGTCCCCCTGAGTTGCATAAGCTAATGCAGAAACAGGGCTAGAATCCATCCTCTCTCCATCCTGTGTGCTACAGGTATAAGTCTTATGAAAGAAATCGAGAATAAAAGGAAGATTTTTCCCCCTGCTTCCAAGCTATGGAGTGAAGGTGGACTTGCTCTGGAAAGGGCTGGTCCTCGTGAGCCACTTCACGTGAGGGAGCCCAGTATGAAGATGGCTTCCAGAGGAGATCTCTGCCGGAGGGCCAGCTCTCCCTGCCTCCTCAGGCGAGATAGAACACCTTCCGTCTTTTTGGTCCCATGCCAAAACAGTTTCCCTGAATGTGAGGACCTGATAACAGGATACCCACACTCAAGCACGCTAATGCCCTGTGTGTGAGGCTGAGGAGCCTCCTCTGACCACACCACCTGTTTCTCAGGGAGAAGCTCACATATGGGCATTTTAGATATTCAAATCCCTTAAAAAATTATTGTTAGCGGGGTGTGGTAAGGTGGTGTGCACCTTCCAGCCCAGTATTTGGGAAACAAGGGCAGCGTGCTCAACTGTGAGTCTGAAGGCAGCTTGGTTCGTGGCCCAGTAAATTTCAGGATAGCGGGGGTCACAGAGCGAGAGCCTGTTTCAAAATGAAACAAAATTAACATTCATATGGAAAAAATGGGAGAAAATCACCAGTTTGTCGAGTCCCCATAAGCTTTGGTGAATGGTTACCTTCCTTATAAAATTCGTCAGACTACATCTGACAGGGAGGGGTCAGCGACACTCTACATTTCAGGGACGACACTGGGGCTAGAATAGAGCTGAGGACGGACAGCCACCTCCATATTTATAGGGAGAAAAATTGACCAGTGAGTGAAGAAGAGGGATAAGTCAGGTTTGGCACCCAGACCCCATGACTCTAGCTTAGGGTGGCTTCTGCATATCTCAGCATAAGGGGAGCATATGCTTAAAAACAAGTGGTTTTTCTCTTTTACATTATTTTTCATTTTACTAAAATCTGATATTGCTAGGATAGTAAAATCGTCATAACTTCACAGTCCTTCCCAAATGTCTTAGAAAAGATCACCAAGGTGCTATAAAGACAAGAAGGTGAAGCCGGGTGCCGTGGCTCACGCCTCTAATCCCAGCACTTGGGAGGCAGAAGCAGGCGGATTTCTAAGTTCGAGGCCAGCCTGGTCTACAGAGTGAGTTCCAGGACAGCTAGGGCTATAAAGGGAAACTCTGTCTCGAAAAACAAAAAAACAAAAAAAAAAAAAAAAAGAAAAAAAAGAAAAAGAAAGAAAGAAAGAAAGAAAGAAAGAAAGAAAGAAAGAAAGAAAGAAAGAAAATGAGGTGGCTGAGTGTGGTGGTACACACCTTCAATCCCAGTCCTCGGGAGGCAGAGGCAGTGGGATGTCTGCGAGTTTGTCTACAAAGTGAGTCCAGGACAGTCAGGACTACTACACAGAGAAACCCTGTTTCATAAAACTAACTAACTAACCAACCAACCCACCAACCAACAAATAAAAACAAAAAGAAAAGATTAAAAAAAAGAAAAGAAAGAAAACGGGTCTCTGTTTTCCTTGGGCGTCTGGCCTGGTCTGGGGGGAGATTATAGATGCTGGGTCCTTGTGGTTTTCTGGTTGTGTCTTTGTGAATGCTGGACCACCCTTATTAAGGAGCTCATACACCTTCTCGGTTACTGCAGATGCCACACCCAACGACATTTCAAGACCTCCCATCTGGAGAGTTTCCTGAGTTGTAAAGTATTTTTTGTTTAATACAGGTCTGTCATGACGACTTATTTAAAACTATTTTAATGTTCTATAAAGTTTCAGACTGATTTTTCTCCCTTTAAATTCATGCTAGGCTTAAACTGGGTTAAAAAAAAATACTTGTTGATTGACTAATGAAACAGATATATACAATGTTGCCATTCTTGCTTCTGAGTTTGCCTTTTTTTTTTCACCTTGATGCTGGGGATTGAACCCTGGGGACCTTGTAGATGCTCTGTGGATTCTCATCTCTACTGATATTTAAGAGGTAATCCAACTAGCCACATGTGGAGACACAGGCCTTTACAGACTGATCTTTGTGAATTTGAGGACAGCCTGCTCTACATAGCTAGCTCCTGGCCAGCCAGCACTACATAGTGAGACTCTGGCTCTCAGGGGGAAAAAAGTAATCCAATTAAATGTTGTCCCATAATGTTATTAGAATGCCCATCTGTTAAATATTCAGTCTAATTTTAGCTAGAGTGAAATTCATTTATTGACTTGCAATCAGTCTAAATATGAATCAGTGTCACATGTAATTCATCTAAGTGTACATAAAAACAACAAACACAAAATTAAAGTTGCATGTTATTCAATTACCTTTTATAGGAGCCTCAACTTCAATACAGAGGTCCTCTGATTATCTGTTTGTTGTGTAAATACCAGCTTTTCCTGGTGTGGTGAGGGACTCTTTTCATTCTGGACATTAAGCTAAGTGATATGTTGGGAGAAATTCATCCTCCTGGCTTTGAATAGTCTTAGCAAGAATAATTGGCATACTGTTCTAAACAGTCTGCACGCTCTAGCTCAGAAACAAAGAGCTGGATATGTGACATTTCTAAATGGTGACATCGTTAAGGACCCCTCCAAATGATAACATATAGCGAGCTTTAGATTACAGCAGAGGGGAGCCAGGAAAGAGAAATAAAGCAGGAATTCCATAATGTGGACAGAAACATCCCATTGAAGACCGCTTATTTCAAGGAGGGACAGCTAAGGGGAAATGCCACCCTCACCTCCCCCAAAAAGTTCATTTGGGGCCCAAAGCTGTGACTAGCAGCTGTACCAGTTGCAAATTCCATTGTGAGAGGTCTTAGGTTCTTTATTCAATCCATTTAGGCAGAAAGTGCAAGCAAATATCTCTTGTTGCTAACAAAGAAGCAGATTTAAGTTCATGCTAATGTGTTCACAGCCAGAGCCAGAAGCTTTTCAGGGTTATTACAGCTCACTGGGCTCTTAGCCCATCCATCCAAGGGTCTAAAGTAGACTGAAGTTATGGACCAGACTATTGTCTGCAGCATCCCATGGGAGAGCCTGATGCTACTGTTCGCTGTGCCATGACTTCCCCAGATTCAACCTGAAACCTGAGATTAGCATTTGGGATCAGTGCTACTTACAGATGGCTTTTAATTCTTTTCCTTCCTTCCTTCCCTCCCTCCCTCCCTCCCTCCCTCCCTCCCTCCCTCCCTCCTTCCTTCCTTCCTTCCTTCCTTCCTTCCTTCCTTCCTTCCTTCCTTCCTTCTTCCCTCCCTCCCTCCCTCCCTCCTTCCTTCCTTTCTTCCCTCCCTCCCTTCCTCCCTCCCTCCCTCCCTCCCTCCCTCCCTCCCTCCCTCCCTCCCTTCCTTCCTTCCTTCCTTCCTTCCTTCCTTCCTTCCTTCCTTCCTTCCTTCCTTCCTTCCTTTAAATGATTAATGCTGGCTTTTCTTTTAAGAATTTCTTAAAGTTCATGTATACCTAACTATGCAAATTGTTTAGGGGGAGACCTTTCTTGTAAAACTGTCTATTGTATTTTGAACCTTGGGTGTTATATAAGTCTTTAGCCTATTTTTGTCCTGTCTTGAGTATGGGGAGGAAGGCATATGAACCTTTTGAGAGTGTGGATACAGGCTGGAGAAATGGCTCAGGGGGTTAAGAGCATTGACTGCTCTTCTAGAGGTCCTGAGTTCAGTTCCCAGCAACTACATGGTGGCTCACAACCATTTGTAATGGGATCAGATGCCCTCTTCTGATGTGTCTGAAGACAGTGACAATGTACTTACATATATATAATAAAATAAATAAATCTTAAATGAGAGAGAGAGAGAGAGAGAGAGAGAGAGAGAGAGAGAGAGAGAGAGAGAGAGAGAGAGAGAATATGTAGATACAGCCCAGCCTTTGAGATGACTGGGTAGGAAGACATTTCTGTGCATACTCATTTAGAGAACTATCCACTGTCCTCTGTTGTAAAGAAAATTCCATCCTTCAAGACCCAGTACTGAGTGTGTTGATATTATTTAGATCCCCCTTTCCTTCACTCTATTCAATCAACTTATACTGCATGCATCAGATTAAGGGGTCCTTCATGGAAACATCATGGGTGTGACTTTCTCTATTTATTACTGAGTCGATGGCAAAACACTTGTAGCAAAACATAAACTATCAAGGGAACTGCTTAAACCCAATATATAATTTATATAGTGATCAAGGGCTTCTCAAAATAATCTATTATGCTGATCAGATACTTATTACTGTAAGTCTAGAGAGGTACAATATCTTATTTATTACATTTCCCTTCTTTACATTTCACCCATGTCCCTGAGCTCCAATCTTTTTTTGCCCACCTGCCCTTAGCATCTCCACGCCTCTGGAGAGAAGGGCCAAATGTTATCCTTTTCCCGAAAATCTGGGCCCAGATGTTGCTTGTTTGCAAAGCCAGCACCACTGAGAGTCCACTGGAGAAGTGCAAACTGAGACTTCAGCGCAGGAGTCCTTGTCATGTTAAGAGAAAATAGAAAATAAAATTTGATTTGGACCACACTCCTTGTACTTTCTTTTTCACCAAGTCAGGGTTTGAAGTTCATTTAGGCCACGCATTCAGAACTCACTTTGCTGGGGTCTTGTTGCAGACACTTAAAAGTACTCTTGGAGCTGGGAGTGGTGGCGCACACCTTTAATCCCAGCACTTGGGAGGCAGAGGCAGGTGGATCTCTGAGTTCAAGGCCAGCCTTGTTTAAATAGTAAGTTCCAGGACAGCCAGCACTACACAGAGAAGCTGTGTCTTGAAAAAAAAAAAAACCAGACAAACAAACAAACCTATAGCAAAAGGATAGTCTTGGCATTAGGTCTGTGACATACGAGAGGTAGGAGAATATTGATTTCAGACCAGCCTTGGCTACATAGCAAGATCCTATGTCAGAAAATGCAGGGGTAGAGCTACATGTGTTGTCTGGGGTTTTATCCCTGTCATTGTGTGTGTGTGTGTGTGTGTAATTATGAGACTCAAGTGCTAATGAGAAAAATAGGCTGCAGAAATCAGACACGAGCGTCTGTCCCCATTTGGTGCTGAAGCACTGATGCTGTAGTTTGTGCCTTTCCCTCTGGGGCTTGGTATTATTGGCTTCTGTAACAAATGGGACATTAAACCATCCATTATAGAACTGTGAATGAAGGAAACATTAAACTGTGCCCGACAGAGAACAAACAGACTTGAAAAGTAGATTTTCTTCCCTTTTTATAGTCACAAAATATTTTACTTTGCAGAAAAGATCATAATTGTTCCACATTATAAATTCTGTCCTTAGTGAGACTTAGTTGATATGTAGGATAGCATATTAATTCTAACGCTAGAGGTACTTGGAGCCCAGGACTGCGGTTTTTGTGTGTTTCATCCTGGTATTGCAGAGTATCCAATTTCAGAATAAACTAAGTCCAGCGAGAACATTTGGCCCAGATGTTACTAAAAATAATTGTTGCTGTAAAATTTCACACAGAGAATAACATTCCAGTCCTTGTGTTTGTTATGCAGGCTTGCTTCATTTTCCATTTGGGATCGAAAAGAAAAAAATTCAGAAAAAAAATTTTTTTAAAGGATGTGTATTGTCCGAACAGCAGTTTGCTGCTTCAGTGCCATCTATTTTTTCATAAGTAGATGGTGTATGCTTTCAGGCACTTTAGTGTTCAAAATTTAAGTTGGATAAAGGACAACATCCCCCTCAGGTCAGCCAGCAGCGACGGCAGGCTCCTCAGCACTTTGCTGAGATAAATAGGATGTAAGGACACAAAAAACGATCCCTAGAGTCTGGGTTGGTGAGACAAGCCTCATTTAGATGTAGGACTTTGAAGGTGGTCCTAGTTTCTGTTCAAGCCACTATGAAAACAAATAGAGAGTGACTTTGCCAATCCCACTGAAGAAAGTTCCCAGCAGAAAGAAGAGAGAGTCTTGGGGTATAGATATAAAAAGTTTTAATCAGAATAAATGAGACATCAGGTAGAGGGTAAGGGGAAGACACAGGAACCCCAAATATTAGTCTTTAAGCCCTGGTCTTTTGAAACAGGCCAGGCCAGATGGCCGGGGGGCTTCTGCTTTATCGATGCCAGGGCAATTTGTAATATAAGTAGAACAAGACACCGAAGGAGCTTGGTATAAGAAGTGACTGATGATCAATTACTGATGCTCAATTAGTTAATGATCAGTTCTGATGGTGCCTGCTGCTCCCAAGTGGCTGGACTCCTTGCCTTTTATGAATAATTTATGTTTTAGAGCACATAATAGAGTGTCTTGAATGCGAGATTATTAAGTTTTGTTTCTTCCTCAGATAATGGCTGCTCTCATGCTGCTGCATTCTCCTTCTACACAGACACATAACCGTCACGTGTCTTTGTTTTTGGTTTTCAAGAAGTTTCTATGTATTTATTTCTGTTTACATTTATTTCTGTATGTATGTATGTATGTACTTATTTATTTGTTCATTCATTTATTTATTGGTGTGTGTGTGTGTGTGTGTGTGTGTGTGTAAGTGTGGGTGTATGCCAGCCGCTTTTGAGCTAGTAGAGGTCAGAGGTCAAGTTTGGAAATTTGTTCTTTCCTTCCTGAACCTCGTATGGGTTCTGAGACTCGAACCCCAGTCACCAGGCTTTCGTGGCAGTCACCTTTATCTGCTGAGCCATCTTGCTGTCCCCATTTTTGATTCTTTCGAGACAGAGACTCATGTAGCCTAGAACATGTTGTGTTTGACAGTGATTGTCTTAGGGTGTCCTTTGCTGTGAAGAGACTCCATGACCAAAGCAACTCCTATAAAAGGAAACATTTAATTGGGGCTGGCTTAGGATCTCAGAGGTTCAGTCCACTCTCAGGGCAGGAAGCTTGGCATCTTGTAGGCAGACATGGTTCAGGAGAAGGAGATGAGAATTCTACATCTTAATCAGAAGGCAGTCGGAAGGAGACCTGCAGACAGCTATAAGGAGGATCTCCTTCCACACTGGGAGGAGCTTGAACATAGGAAGAGACCTCAAAACATACGCCCACAGTGACACAGCGACTATTTCTGACAAGGCTACACCTCTTAATAGTGCCACTTCCCATGGCCCAAGCCTAGTTAAGTCACCACAGTGATCTCCCTGATTATCCTGCCTCTACCGCTGAAGTACTGAGATTATTGGCGTGTGCCAGCCACATGCTTGGTTCATAGCTGTCTTTTTATATAGGTATTTCTATTTATTAATTTATTTTCTGAGCTAGGGTCTCACTATGTAGCCATGGATGGCCTGGAGCTCACTATGTAGATCAGGTTGGCTTAGAACTAGCAAGAGAGATCTACTTGCTCTGTCTCCAAAATGCTAGGATTAAAGGCATGTGCCACCACAGCTGGCTACTTAAATTTTTTTAAAATTTATGTATATGCACGTGATCCTGTGTGAACTTGCATTCACCACATGAGTGCTGGAATCCTCAGAGGCTAGAAGAAGACATTGGATCCCTTGGGAGGAGAGTTGCAAGGGGCTGCGAGTGTCACGTGGGTGCTGGGAATGGAACCTGGGCCTCCTCCAAGAGCACTGAGCCCTTTCTCCAGTCCCTGCTTATTTACTTACTTTATTGATTTTTCTATAGTTGCCTGTTTTGGAAAATTTCCACAAAAGTGAGTCTATTTGCTGTTCTGGGGCTGTTTGTGTCTTCTTTCTGAGTAGATCTGTTGTCCCTCTGTGTTTCAGTTTCTCCTCAACCCATTCTGTCTCTCTTTCCCAGAGTATTTGTATGTTTCATTTTGCTTTTGAGACAGTGTTTCTTTCTGGAGCTCTGGCTGTCCTGGAACTCTCTTTGTAGACCAGGCTGACTTCAAACTTGAAGATAGCTTGCCTCTGCCTCTGCCTCCCTAGTGCTGGGATTAAAGGGGAGAGCCACAATTGCCTGGATTTTATTTATTAAAATGATTAATTGTGTGTGTGTGTGTGTGTACATGTGTTTGTGTGCATGTGCACGTGTGCATGCTACAACAGATGTGGAGTCTAGAGGAAAACACTCAGGAGTCAGTTCCCTCCTTCCCCGTGTGAGTCTTGGAGTCGAACTCGGGTTGTAATGTGCAGCAGCAGGTAGCTTTATTTGGAGACCCTCTCCTGGAGTATTTAGAAATGAATACTACTGAGGGCCAGGGCTCCTTAGCATAAAGAGAACAAAAGTTCCAACCTTCCCAGATGTGCCTGTAGTTCCACCAATGATATTCAGTGTGGACTTTTAAGGAAGGAGGACTTAAAAAAAATCACCATGTTGTCATCCTACCTGAGAAAATTAACACTCATTCTTAATACAGGTCATCTGATCCAACAGTTGGATCAGACCAGCAGGGCTTCTATTAGTCTCTTCTTATCTTTAATTCTGTCCCTTTAGGAAGGAGCCATCCATTTTCTTGAGGAACTATGATGTTGGCCTCGTAGAAGTCTCACTTTCTGAGTCTGCCAGTTGTTACTCATGGGCTCTGTTCATGTGGTTTCATTGGCCCTCGCTTTTGCGGCTTGGTCAGACCCAGGGTTGGTGTTTGTGGCCAGTATCCTCCATAGGTGGTCCTCACTGTGTTCTTGGCACTGTGGGCATCAGAGTTGGGTGCAGTTAGCCTGGCTGCCCATCATGAAGTTCCCATCATATTTCACACGATCGTTGTAAGTGCCGCTTTCCTGTAAGCCTTGAGCAGCTATTTCCTTGTGCTTCTGTTCTTTTGGCTTCCATTACCTGACACTGCTTGAAAAGTTCCTCTTAACAACTGTAATTTTTTTTTTAAAGATTTACTTATTTATTATATGTATGTGAGTCCACTGTTGCTGTCTTCAGACATAGCATTAGAGGGCATCAGATCCCATTACAGATGGTTGTGAGCCACCATGTGGTTGCTGGGAATTGAACTCAGGACTTCTGGGAGAGGAGACAGTGCTCTTATCTACTGAACTATCTCTCCAGCCCCCTTAACAATTCATCTGAGTACAGCTGCCTTAATGCTTTAAAATTGTGTATCATGTTTTTCAGACTTAGGGAGTTCCTTACTTCTGGGCACTTGTAATGCTGCTATTTCTGGTTGTTGTTTTTTCTTTTGGTTACTTTTTAGTTTATTTAAATATTTTCCACACTGCATTTCCTTGTATACTTAAGCACTTACAACAAATAGTAAACTATGAGATTTAAAGTATTATATTTTGGTAGAAAATAATTATCAGATTTCTCTTACTCTATGGATGTGAATTCGGTATAATTGTGTTTACCTATACTTAACCTTTTACTAGTTGCTATTAATTATATGGCCTTAGGCAAATTATTCATCCTTTCCTGTGTTATTTTAATGTATTCTTTCTGTCTTTAATCATACCCTGGGATTAATGATGTTTCTGGGATTATGTTAATGAATTAATAAAATACCCTACCAAAATGCTCATTTGCAGGGCAGTCTTAGCACATATAGATCCGTTCATTACTCCCCAGCCTCCTCACTGACTGCCGCAATCTGTGTTAACTGCCTGTATTAGAGTGAGAACTCAATGGATTATATTTTGATATCATTTGGGAACTAAGCAACTAGCACAGAAGATGCTAGAGAGACCATTCTTATTGTTTTTGCAGAAGACCTTGGATCAGTTAATTCCCAGCACCACAATACGTGACTCACAACCACCTGTGACTCCAGTTTCAGAGGATCAATACCCCTTGGCCTTGATGGTCTTATGCATGCATGTGGTAGACATAAACTCACTCAGGCACACACACATACACATATACATTAAAAAAACACACTTAACATAGCATAGGCAGAGTCCATTGAACTGGACTTTGCCGTATTACATAACAGTCCCACCAAGCTCTTTTCTTTCTCTTTAAAACTTTTATTTTTAATCATGAGTACATAATGTGGGTTTGTGCATGTGAGTGCAGTACCTGATGAGGCCAGGAGAGGGCATGAGATCCTCCAAAGCTGGAGGGACAAGCAGTTGTGAGCAGCCTGAGGTGGGTGCCGGGGACTGAACTTGGGTCCTCTGTAAGAGCAATAAAGTGTTCTTAACCTCTGGGTCATCTCTCCAGCACCTCTTCTTTATTTGTTCCTAGTCTGAGTACTGACAAAAATTAACTTTTTTTCCCCAAACATTGTTTGTCTTTAGAAATTATAAACAAATAAAGAAACCTCACTGTTCTGAGTTTTCTCTCTCTCTCTTTTCTATGAAAGGGAGTTCTACATAGTCTTCATGGAGGCCTGCCTGGCCCTGGCTCACACTGGGATAGCCTGCTTTTCTGGAGACATGGGTAGAATGCAGACAGCAGTTTTATCCCCCATGAGCATGGGAGCAGGATGAGAGTTCCCCTTCTTTGATTTGCCCCCAACTTCATTATGGGTCCCAGCTCATTTTTGGAATTACAAAATTTTCTGGCGGAAATCTGAATCCCTGTAGCTTCTAGCATTTTGCCTAAAGTTGGTGTGAGAACTCAGGCACAGAAGGATTGTGACAAACTAATGTCCTGGCAGCCAATGTCCCTGTGAACTCTCTTGGAGAATCCGTGGCATTCACTTTAAAGCTGATAGAGTACGGTATGTCTGGTGATGACTCAGGCGAGTGGACGTTTCCCTCTTCCTCTTCCTCAGTGGTATTTCTTGCTCTTATAGGTTCTTCATCTTTGGACCATCTTAGTCCTCAGTTCTCTTCCTCCTCACAAAAGGCTGATTTTCCTTCCTCCCTCTTTCTGTGGTCTTTTAGCATCTTCTTGCTTTCAGTCTTTCAATTCTCCAGAGCACCATGTGTCCATGAAGCGACAGGGGTCCTGCCCTCCTCTTTGGAGAACATTGCCTATGCAATGGATACAGTCGGCCCTTTCCAGTTTTACTTCATTTCTTTGTGCCTAGGTAATAGCCGAGAAGCACTGTGTTTTCATTCCAAGATCTCTGGGTTTCAGATACACAGCATTCAAAAAGGTTAAGGGATGGAAAAGGATATGATGAAGATAACCGAGAGTCAGCTCTGGGGACTGGGAAAGAGCAGGTGGCTCCCACCACCCAAGATGGAGCTGGCCTTCGAGGCGTCTGCTTTAGGAGCACACACATATTTTAGGAACAGCCTGGAAGACGAGTGCTCCAGCTGATTGCTCCAGTGTGTGCCTTCTGTCTGTTTTGACATGAGGTTATCTTAAATGAGTACTGACACTTTAACGAGTAGTTGGTGCTAAATATTTTGACAAATGTGAATGGCCGTCCTGTAGAACTCAAGTGTGGCTTGGTGAAGACGCATGCCATGCAGCGTATTGGCTGAGACAGGGGACACCACAAACTCATCGAATGACACTGCTTATAATAGAAATTAAATTATAGATGACAGACAGGAAAGTGCCTCAGGGCATGGCTGAGTGGCAGAGCGGGTTACCTACCATGCTCAACGCCCTGGGTTCAATCTCCAGTGCCACAAAAGAAAATTATTCATCCCAAAGAGGAAAGATCTGAGAACAAGGAGGTAGTTATTTTATTTATTTTATTTTTTCATAATTATTTTTTTTTCCAGAAAGGGTATCAGTGTGTGGGTGCTGGGAACTGAGCTTGAATCCTCTGTAAGAGCACTAAGTGTTCTCAGCACCTGAGCCATCTCTCCAGCCCCTTCTTTATTTGTTCCTGGTCTGAGTACTGAAAAAAAATAATCACAGCGCTTTGGAGGTTGAGGCAGGAGAATGCCAATAAGTTCAAGGCCAGCCTGAGCCATTAGTGTGGGGCAGTTTGTCAAAAACCTCCCAACAATGCCGAGCCACAACAAAGGCTGCGTTTGTGACTGTTTCTGCCAAGGCTACACTTCTTTATGTGAGAAACAATGGACCGCTGTTCCCACCTGCGAAGAACCAACGTTTTTTCCTTCACTCTACAATAATTGATTTATTTTAATTAAAATACAATTAATAATCATACCATTTGCCCCTTTCTCCTCCCTTCAACCATCCCGTTACCCTCCCCTATTTCCTCCCACATTCATGTTTTTACAAATGAATAAAAGTATAAACACAACCTGCTGAATCTGTTCAGCGTTACTTGTGTGTATGAATTTAATGTTGACCGCTTGGTACTGGACAACCATTGTGGGGGTCGTCCCTAGGGAAGACTGATGCTCTCTCTCTTACTGAGCAACTACTGTGCTTTGTGCTTTACATGGTCCTGGTCCTGGTCCATCCTCTATCAGCTGGCACTAGGCTGAATATCTTTCTGTACCAGGATGGGCAGGGTTCCCGGGTATGGTTTCTAACCAACTGCAGGGATTCCCCACAAGTCTTAATAGCACTGAGATCTGAGTTGGACTTTGCGATTTCCCAGTTCATGTGATGATTTCTGTACAGGACGAACAGCATGGCAACGTGAAGTAGGTATTAGCGAGTGATGGATGAACAGCCAGCATGCATAGGGCAATCCTTAACATTGGCTGTCAATCACCCTGATGCCTTGACCCTTTAATACAGTTCCTCATGTAGTTCCCCAAGCATAACATTATTTTCCTTCCCACTTCATAACTGTCATTTTGCTACTGTTATGAATCTGATACTGTAAATATCGGATAAGCAGGATGGTCTTAGGCAATCCACATCTTGAGAGACACTGCCTTGCAGGGAGCTCCCACTCAGCCTTCTTAGAGGTTCCTGAGGATGGGAGCCTTGGCTCAGCTTTGTGGGGGAAGGTTGAGGTGTGGTGTGGATCAGGAAGTGGTGTGGATTCTGCCATCAGTAAGGTCAGAGCCCTGCTTGAGGACGGGTTCTGGCTTAATGGAGAATCACAGGTAGAGAAATAAAAGCCCAGTGTCTGTGTCTGTGTCTTTAGAAATTTTATAACATAATTCTGGGATAGTCAAAGGAGGGAAAATACAGCTGAAACAATATTGTCAGAATTCATTTAGGAAGGGACAAATGCACAGCTGAAACAGGAGCTAATGGACACGTATGCACATGGTGTGTGGTTATGCTGAGTGGGGCAGTGAGGATTCTGCGTCATCCTCATTTAAGGATTAGGAAGCCGGGGAAGTTAAAGAATTTGCTCAAAGTTGGTGAGCAGAGTTAGATTCCAGCCAGGTTGTGTGGTGCTGTGTAAAGACATCCCCACACTGCCTCTGTATTCAGCCACCTATCGCAAAAACAACGTTTAAAGTGGTAGGAGCAGAAATCTAAAGCTCAAGGGTCTCATGACGGTGCATTGAATACAGATTTCTTTTTAACTTTGGGTTAACATGGTGTCCTCTCTCCTCTCTGGGATATAGAAAGAACATAGCTGGAAGACCCCAAAAATTGCCCTTCTAAGTCCCTGAAGGCTTTGTTTCTTCTGTTTCAGAGAAGGAATCACACATTTCCCTTTGCTCTTACCTTATAATCTAGACACACATGCAATCCCTCACTGTTGTAGATCTGGTTCTTTGTGGACTGTTGTGAAGACGGGATACACCATGCTTAGAGACAAGATGCCATGTCTTCTCTTTAACAAGTATATGATACAAAGAGACCAGTGCATAGTTACAGAGCTAAAGAACTTATCAATTACTTTAAAAACATTAGTTTCACAGAAGGTGTCTAAAGGTATTGATTCAGTGTAGCCAGTGAATGTGAGTCACTAACAACACATGTGGAAAGGCTAGCAGGGAGAGATGTAATGGAACAGAATCCAATGCCTGATGCGAATAATTTGACTTGAGTTCTCTTTCGGGTTCTGTGTAATCTTTTCACATATGATCCCAGATGGCAGACACTTGGCTCGAGGCAGATCTCAGTGTGCCCTGCGATGCGGGTGAGTTCTACGAGTGCTATTTATATTAGGTAGGATTCGCCAGGGGAACAGATTAGATAGAATTTATATATGTCGTTTGAAAGGGTATTCTTTGGATGGCTTAAACAACAGTTGCTGGGGTAGCCCAACAGTGGCTGTCTGCATTCTGGAGAAGCAGGAAACCCAGTAACTGCTCAGTACGTGAAGCTGGGTGCTCAGTAGATCAGACACTCCCTTGAGAAAATCACTGCTATTCAGTAGACATCATAAAGCAACAGAAGGTGGATTGATGTCAGAAGAGGGTGGTGGTGGCTGTGGCGGCAGCAGCAGCAGCAGCAGCAGCAGCAGCAAGCATAAACTTGGGAGGAAGTGGAGGTAGACAGGCAGTTCTGCATTTTTTCCCTTAGAAAGCTTTAAGCTTTTAAAATCAATTTTTACCTTTAACTATTAGGATCTCTCTGTGTCTCCGTGTCTCTGTGTCTCTGTGTCTGTCTGTCTGTCTGTCTGTCTGTCTGTCTCTCTCTCCTTATATCTTCTATTACCTCTCTAAGAAATTTCAACAGCTGAGCTTGGTGGAGCATGATTTTAATTCTAACACCCAGGAGGCAGAGGTCCATGATTCTCTATGAGTTCTCCAGCTAGCCTGGTTTGCATAGTACGTTCCAGGACAGCCAGGACTATGCAGAGAGACCTCCCTCCAATCTAAGTAAACAAATAAAAAAAAGAGAGAGAAAGAAATTTCAACAATTAGTCACTTAAAAGGACTCAAATACATTTCTGTGCAGTCTGGAGAGAGCTGTAGCTCCTTTCACTCGAGGTGGCTATGGGTTTTCTGTGAAGGCTGTGGTGAGACTAGACCGTGTTGCTTTTGCCAGGCTTTATAGTAACTCCTAGTTTGTGACCCCTGGCTCTTTGTTTTCAAAGCATGTCATGTCAACCTCTGGGACAGGCACCGTTTTTTTTTTTTCTTCTTTCCTTTCTTTCCTTCACATGAGGACCTGGGTGATGCTGGGCCATTGGGACAATCTAGAATGATCTCTCCTGTCACATCTGCAAAGTCCCTTTTGCCACATAAGGTATCCCACAAGGATCTTGTGGATTGGGACGTGGACATCTGTGGGAAGCTAGTCTTATTCAGACTAACATGGAGATCATTGGCTCAGCGCTGCTTTCTTAACTCTCCAAAACATTTTCAAAGTTTCCAGTTTGGTTTAGCTGAGAGCTCTCAACATTATGTTGGGGTGAAGCTAGCATGTTGGGTACAGGCTTAGCATGCTATGGGTTAGATACCAGAACACATTTGTCTAATCCACAAAAGAGAACGCCCAATATTGGTAGGGAGTCCTTAGAGCATCACTTTACAAAGTGAACCTGTAGCAGCCCGTGAAAGATTAGGAGATAGTCCTACATCAAAAGATGTTCCTCAATAAACACCATGAGCATTGCAAAAATTTTGCCCCACAGATTTTAGATATTAATACACGTTAGCATGTAGACAAGTAATGAGAATTCTTTGTAGTATGATTTTGCAAGTAAACTTTACAAAGGTATCATGTTTGTGTGTGTGTGTCTGTGTGTGCGTCTGTGTGTCTGTAGTTGCGACTTTGGGTCTTGCACACGGCAGGCCTCACTGTAACTAGACACTAAACAACATCCTAACTCATGTTTTTCCTTATGCCTATGACTCTGTCTCTAACTCTGACTCCTCTTGCCGCTGCATTCACATCCACATACCTATACACAAGCACACACATATGTTTAGAAAATTTAAAATAAATAAATATGTTGAAGATTATGCCAAAGGCAATGGCTTATGCTCAAAACATGTTGCCTTTAATAAGGCTTTTCATTCAAAAACTTAAATACATTGCCCTGAAACAGTAAATGGAAAAGGCGTATTAGAGCTGATTCTGTACATTTCCTAAGTGAGATGTTCTGCATGTGTTCATGTTTACCACACACACACCTGATACCTTAAGAGTCCAGAAGAGAGTGCTGCGCCTCCTGGGACTGGAGCTGCAGATGGTTGTTGGCAGTCATGTGGGTGTGGGGAATCGAGCCCTGGTCCTCTGGAAGAGCATCTGGTGCTCTTAACTGCTGAACCATCTCTCCAGTCCTAAGAAAAACATACATTTTAAAAATATTAAGACTAACACACACACAACAGTTTCATAACTGTAATCATAAACAAAATTGTTCTGAAAAGTAAGATAGGTTCTTGAACGGTTTTGATGATGGATAGAAAAATTTACTCTGATAAATATGCTATCATCTCAGCACCAATCTCCAATGAGAAAACTGCCTTGCAACCAGGGGACTGAGTTGCATCTAAATGTCGCCATGATCTTTTCCCCTTAGGGATAGTGATGTCTCTGAAGTGATCAGAATGCAACTCACTAGCTTCTGACTCACAGCAGCCCTGACACAGGGTGTAGGGATTCTCCTTCTCCATCCACTGGACTTTAGGTTAACCTTTAGCACAGGTTGGCAAGGCCTATAAAATTTTAATTGTGCTTCTTTTGTTTATTGCAAATTGCATTTTTATTACACATTGCTTTGGTTTATCTGTTTAAAGTCAAATTTTTGAGAGTAAGTGCCTGGCCCTTAGAGCTGAACCAGTCTTCGTTGGTAAATGACTTAGGGAGGAATCCCTAGACACTCAATACCAGGTGATGTTTTCATTTAGCCATCAACCCATATGTCTAGATATATACTCTTACCTGCTTGAATTTTGAGAGAATTCAT
The DNA here is from genome assembly GCF_947179515.1 of Apodemus sylvaticus. Lineage (NCBI taxonomy): Eukaryota > Metazoa > Chordata > Mammalia > Rodentia > Muridae > Apodemus > Apodemus sylvaticus. The sequence goes on from NC_067475.1 coordinate 35,190,278, forward strand.
TATATTTTCAGGGAAAGGTAAAAACCAAGTTAAAAATTAAGTAAGATGACTAAGGCAAAGGTTATATGGATTTATATAAACTTAATTATGAGCTGAATTATGAGGCATATATGCTAGGAAGTTCTTCACATTTGCTAGGGAACACACTGAGTTAGTGCTAAGGTTGCTAAGAGCCAATGGAGAAAGAAATTGATTTTCTTTCTTAAATTCTTTCTCTTTTTTATTTTTGAGACAGGGTCTCACTGTATAGCCCTGGCTAGCCTGAAACTTGTTGTGTAGATTAGGCTGCCCTCAAACTCACAGAGATCCGTTGCCTCCTGAATGCTGAGACTAAAGGCACCACCATACCCAGACCACGAAGCTGATTTTTCAGTATGCATAAAATTATGATTCCACTTGATTATATGAAACAGCTCCTTCTAGAATTGGGAACATGCATTCATCTTATGGGATAGCAGAAGGAACTTATGATGTAATATAAGGAAAAACATATTTAACTCTTCTTTACCCTGAGCACAACCTTGCGTTTTAGAAGGGCCTACTTGGCAGTTCCTGTCCCCACAATCATGATATACCAGTAAGAAATGTTGCTGTAGGAAGAGATAGGGTGACTCATCCAATCCCACTATGCTAACAGAATAACAAAAGAGCTACCAAACATTCTGGCAAGATGTTCACTTAACAAAGAAACGGAGGAATGTATTTCCAGTAATATATTAGTAATGTAACATATGTTGTCAAATAAGAATAAGTAAATGATGATTTATCAGTATTATTTTTTTTTCTGAAAATGGGGCTCAAATACTCAACACTATTTACTTGGGTGCATTTCTGCCTATTCTCTATAAATATCACTACACGATGCAGCAAATAAGACCAGGTATTAAATGGCAGGAATGAAGTTAGTTAAACATAGACTATAATTGTGCCTTAGGTTTGCAGTATAAGCATCTTTTCAATGAAAGGAAACTGACTCTAGCAAGAATTTATAGGTACCAATTATCCCAGAAAATGATGACTTAAGAGGAAGGTGTGGGGATAGAAACCAATTAGAGAAAGGTCTGCACCTGGAGCCCTCCCTTGGGGCTGGGCAAGTCGGAGAGGAGAACTGTAACTCAGGGATATGATTGATGGAGTCTGTTTGTCATCTGGGAAATTAATCACCTCTCCTTTTCCTCTGATTCTTCTTGAATTTTATGTTGCCAGTGTGTATGAGAGTTATCACTAATGCCAGTGTGGGAATGTTTACTGGGGAGGGTTTATAAAAATGTGGATTTCTAAAAGTTCCTTTTAAATGTTGGGGCAGATTTGGGGGCAGTTGTCTTCATGTTGGAGGTTTGGGTTTTGGAATCAAAGCTGCAGTTGAGGGCTGGGAATGCAGGTGAGGCAGAGGGGTTACACAATTGTGAATGTCCCTAGGTGAGATGCTCCACCAGGACTAATTCCACAAATACAAAAACAAGAGCAAACTTAGTTTGTGCTTCTTTGCTCTGGTGTTATGACTGAAGAGGTGCCCAGCCAGACCCAGATAGGGAAGAAACAGTCCTTTGGATTGGGAGGTGTGGCTCTGTTAAAGTAGGTGTGGCTCTGTTGGAGTAGGTGTGTCACTGTGGATGTGGGCTTTAAGACCCTCATCCTAGCTGCCTGGAAGTCAGGATTCTGCTAGCAGCCTTCAGATGAAGATGTAGAACTCTTAGCTCCTCCTGTACCATGCCTGCCTGGATGCTGCCATGCTCCAACCTTGATGATCATGGACTGAACCTCTGGACCTGTAAGCCAGCCCCAAATAAATGTTGGTCTTATAGTAGTAGCCTTGGTCATGGTGTCTGTTTACAGCTGTAAAACTCTAACTAAGACACTAAGCAAGTGTTCTTCAACTGAGCTACAACCCTAGAGGTGTTCTTGTGTGCACATCCCAAAGTCAGTCTATAGCACCGTGCCTGTGCCTTAAGACAAGTCCTAGGAAGAGAAAGTCAAGGCCTTCTAGCCAAGGAGCAATATAGAAGTTGTGGACAGGAACTCTGTTCACACAGAAGAGACAAAGATGTGGACAAAGATGGAGTCTCCAGAGTGGCTGGGAAGAAGTGACACTGCAGAAACTGGTATTAGTAACGGGAAGGAAGATAGAAACGGGCAGAGTGATGGACTCTGATGCCCCACACCCATGGATCTGGGTGCTTTGTGATGCCTTCTTCCATGGATCCTGAAGATGCCCCGCCCTGCCCCCATTCAGTGTCAGGACAAAATGTAAATGGAGCCGGTCACCCATTCGCTCTTCCTGCATAATGCAGGTATGGAGGTCAGAGAACAACGTTGTGGCACCAGCTCTCTCCTTTCACCTTTACATGAGAAACTGACTCATTCGCCATGCTTGCCCAGTGAGTGGTGAGCGCCTTTACCCACAGAGCCTTCTGCCTGGCTCTTGCTTTTATTTATTTATTTTCCCAGGCCCCAGGATATGGCAGGTGATTGCTCCCAGGGCGGGCCTCACATCCCACCCCTATTTATTTATTTGAGCCCTTGGCTCTGTTGTGGTGCTGTTGCCTATGTTGCCCTAAGAAGCTTTGCCTTGTGCCATTTCAGAGGCCACCTATCTGCTCTATGGCCTAGCTGTCTCCTTCCATAGCTTGCCTTTTACACAGTGGCCATGAGCATCTTCCTAAGGTAGCCGTGTGATGCTGCCATCTGGTCCTCTGTTCTAGTCTTTCTCTCTTGGTAGGCAAATGCTCCACCACTGAGCTAGAGCCCCAGGCTTCATCTTTGTTTCTTATCAATCTATAACAACCTCTCCTTTGTTACTGTGGATATTCTTTAGATATTATGTTTCGAAGTGGGACATTTTTATTACCAAAACAAATCCTACCCAAATCCTTGCAGTCTATACAAGTTAAATAAATGCAATGTTGCTTGGATGGTCATTGTCCTTCTATCATGGTTTAAAAATCACTGGCCTGCAGGATTTTAGGTCAGACTGCTTGCTGTGCTTAAATAGCCATTCCAACCTGGTCTTTGCTAACCATTCCACACAGAACCAAGCAGCATTCCATGCCCGCTCCAGCCAGGCCTGGGTCTGGTGTTTGTTCTTGTTCCCTCAGCTATAGCTGGTGGCTGTCTGCTTTCCACGGGGCTTATGATTACTTAGATAACAGCACATAGGGTCTGGAGCTTGGAAGAGCTGAATTAGGAGCTCATCTGAGATTTGGTTTCCTCATCAAAACAGCAAGCCAGAACCGGCAAGATGGCTCAGAAGGTAAAGGCACCTACTGTCAAGTCTGATTACCCCTGTTCAGACTCCAAACCCCATAGGAGAGAAGGAGAGAACTGGCTCTTACTAACGTGCTGTGGTGTGCTGCCACATTTTCCCACATAAACCCACACAAAAGTAAATAAGCGAACAAAGGAATGCATAAATAACAAATAGGAAGAAGGTTAAGGCCTGAGGCTTGATTGCAAATTCAAGGCCAGCCTGGGCTACATAGTGACACCTGGTCTAAGAAGAAAGAGTTTGGATTTTGTAAGAGGATCTGGGTAAAATACTCTGGTCAGGAGCTAGCCTCAGTGTGGAAGATCATTCCCTGTTCTCAAAGATCACACTAGTCTGTCACTTACTTTCTTTCTTTCTCTTTCTTTCTTTCTTTCTTTCTTTCTTTCTTTCTTTCTTTCTTTCTTTCTTTCTTTCTTTCTTTCTTTCTTTCTTTCTTTCTTTCTTTCTTTCTTTCTTTCTTTCTCTTTCTTTCTTCTTGAACCAGGGCCTCTCTGTATAGCTCTGGCTATCCTGGAATTTACTATGTAGACCATGTTGGCCTTGAACTCATAGAGATCCATCTGCTTTTACCTCCTGAGTGCTGGGGTTAAAAGCATACATCACTATGCCTGGTCCTGGATTTTTTTTTTTTTTTTTTTTTTTTGAGTACTACAGAAGTACCCCTCGCCCAACACCAAATCTGGGATTTCAGAGCATTTTTATAATGTTTCTATTATGTAATTCTTTTTGTTCCTGGCAGTTCTGGGGACCATACCCAGTGTGGTAAGTGCTCTTATGATACATGAGCTATCAGTTGTCATATTCTATTCATGTATGTAAGGTGATTGTCTCATGTCACAGGCTTTGAGCTCTGTGAAGGAAGACTTTTTGACTTAACTCGCCTTTGGTTTTCAGTGTCTGGTCAAGCAATAGAAACACAGCAAAATTCTTTTAAGGTCTGATGTGTCACATGGGGTTGAAATGAAGTAGATTTAAACTGGAAACAATAAAGGCCAAGCACCTTCTCTGGCTCTACCTGCCCTCCATATAAAGAGTGGAATGAGTGTTTGACAGTCGCGCATGTAGTATCTGTAATAAAGGGAGCAGTCTTCTGATTCTGAGCATGAGATTGCAACTGCTGGGCTGTGAAATAATCTGCAAAACGGCACTTTTCCTGGGGTGCTTTGTGTTGGCATCAGTGGGGTAGAATGCCATTTCATAGTCCGGGTTCACTGAACCATGGGAGGGATTTACAGGGGCATCTGCATGAATGCTGGAGCTAAAGTGCTGGAGCTAAAGTACCGTCCCAAAAACATGACATGTAAGACAAATTGATGCATTCAAGCCCTCAGAGTCAACAACACGATCTGCTGGTTTTAGAGAGGACCTTTTTGGCACCAAGCATAGAGCGTGTATCCGTGTGACAAAACTAGGCTCAGCACCAACTCCCTGTCCCTAACAAAATCCTCCAAGTGACTTCTGACTTCTTTATTCTTTTTCATGACATCACCAGTTTTGTCTTATCCAAGATCTTGAAATTGTGCTTTCCCTCTTGCTTCTTCCTTGTAATTGTTACCTAAACCCAACTCTTCTCAAATCTCACAATCTCTCTCTCTCTCAGCTAATGTGTCTGAATTTCTGCCTTTCCTTATTTGGTATCTATTGTCTTTCCAGTCTAGGTAATATGCTGCTTCTAGATTGGGTAATATGCTGCTCTTAGACTGGGTGATATGCTGCCTCTAGATTGGGTAATATGCTGCTCTTAGACTGGGTAATATGCTGCTCTTAGACTGGGGTAATATGCTGCCTCTAGTTTGGGTAATATGCTGCTCTTAGATTAGGTAATATGCTGCTCTTAGACTGGGTAATATGCTGCTCTTAGACTGGGTAATATGCTGCTCTTAGACTGGGTAATATGCTGCTCTTAGACTGGGTAATATGCTGTTCTTAGACTGGGTGATATGCTGCTCTTAGAGTGGGTGACATGCTGCTCTTAGACTGGGTGATATGCTGCTCTTAGACTGGGTGATATGCTGCCTCTGGTTTATGCTTTATGTGTATGCTCAGTCACAGGTCTGCTCAGAACAGAAGTTGTCTGCTGTCACCCAGAAATGTCCAAGTTTCTCTGCGACCCATGCTTACATCCTTTATCCCTTAAATCCACTCCCTATACAAACTTGTTTTAACAGGGTTGTGATGGTTAATTCCATACATCCACTTGAGCAGACTCAGGGACAACCAAATTGCTGGTGAAGCATTCTTCCCTCTATGTTTCATGAGTCAATGTCTAGAAGAGGAAAGGGTTTGAGCTGTTTGAGTGAAGAGTGAATCACTTGGATCAGTATCTTGGTCAATATCCAATCTGCTTGGCTGAGGTGGGACAAACAAGAGAAGGAAGGATTCTCTTGAACCAGTCATCCATCTCTTTTTTGGCCCTGGGCTTTGAAGCTCCTTGCTATTGAGGCTTTGGAGTTCAAGATTAAGACACAACCCCTAAAAAAAAAAAAAAAAAAGACACAACCCCTTCATTCTCAATCTATCAACATTCTGGGGTTTCTAGCTTCTAGACTGATAGCTTTCCAGCTTGCAGATGCCATAGGCGTGGGACTGCTGAGCTGTCACAAACCTGTGATTCATTTCCCATAATACATTTTTCCTCACACAGGCTGTGTATCCATCAGTCTATCCCATGGCTCCGTTTCTCTGGAGAATCCTGACTAATGAAGAGGTTGTTCTGCCCCTTGAGGTCTCCCCCAGTTTTCTGTCTTTAGCATCTGCCTGTGGGTCTGTTTCCTTGAGATCCACTGGAAAGCATCAGTATAGTGGTTCTCAACCTGTGGGTCCTTTTGGAGTCCCATTTCAGATGTCCTATATATCAGATATTTACATTATAATGCACAACAGTAGCAAAATTACAGTTGTGAAGTAGCAGCAAAAATAATTTTATGGTTGGGCTCACCACAATATGAGGAGCTGAATTAAAGGGTCACAACATTAGGAAGGCTGAGAAACACTGCTGTCACGACTGCCCACCCAAACCTCTGCTACTGCCAGCTCCCAATTCTCCATATTCAATAATGGGAATTTGCCTTCTACTCTGGTGTTGCTTCTTAAATCAGCATCTCTGTGTGATGTCATCACTTGAAGGACACTAAGGAGGTGTAATTGTGTGTTTCACATGCCCCAAGGTGTGTTGTTGTTGACATTGTTGTTTACCTGAAAGACAAACTGTGGCCCTTCTTGTTCTATTTCCTATTTACAGTCATGTCTCCCTCAGATGGATGAGCCTTTAACCCACATTTCTGTGATTATATTAAAAAAATTGATATTTAAATTTAAGATCTTAGTTTTTAAGCTGAACATAGCAGTTCATGTCTTTAGTATCAGCACTTGGGGAGACAGAAGCAGACAGATCTCTGTGAGTTTGAGGCTAGCCTGGTCTACATAGTGAGTCCCAGGATAGTCAGGAAGACACAAAGAAGCCGTCTCAAAAAACAAAACAACCAACAACAATAACAATAACAAAAACCAGCTCAGAAATTAGTTTTTTTTTTTTTTTTACCAAATTGTCCATGTTTGAAAATATTTCCAACTAATATAGTAAGTCCAGGAAGAATTTTAGGCTCTCTACATCTGGCCACTTTTCTGTAATGTGTTTGATGCAGGCTAAATATATAGTAAATATTTGGTGAATATGAATTGGTCATCAGAGATCAGTAGAGCAATGTGAGTAATTTAATACATTCCAACTTAAACTTCTAGACTAAGATATGAGTGGTTTTAGAAAAGACAACAACAAAAATTCCCCCCATATTTTCTAGTTTCGAATTTCGAGAAATGAATAGATGTTTACATGTATTCTATTTAAAAATCCTAATGCATTTCTGTTGGATAACAAGAATCTTTTCTTTGTTAAATCCCAACAGAGAGAATTAGAGTGGAATGTTGACAGAAAAGAAACTACTCTCAAGATAACACATGGACTTCATCAAAAAAAAAAAAAAAGCATTGGGAGAAACTAGGCAGGAATTCGGAAAACAGACAGATTGTCATCTGGGTTCATTGATTTTAAAAGCAAAATGTTTGTAATATTTAAGGCCATTTTGTGGATAGACTCTCATCTTAGGAAATAAGTTATTTATTTAGAATGCCATATAAAATGATTGTATATAAAACATAGAAAGAAAAATTCTTCAGAAACTCTAGAAATAACTAGAATATTTTAGTTTCCTAAAAACAAAACTAACACACCCCTACAAACTTCTCTTCAAAATTTGTTTTTAAATAAGAAGCCTTTTATGTTACCTGTACCTGCACAATGATTTTCACTTAATAAACAGAACAATTTGAAAGTACTCGCTTCCTACCTTTGATCTGGAACTTTGGTATTTAAAAATTAGTCATTACAAGCCAGATATTCAATAGACTCTCCCATCTTTATTAGCAGTTTAGATGTTCTAGAATAAGGAAATATCTAGGAAAAATGGAGAATCTTCTAATCATCTAATCATCATCATCTTCTTTTTTCTTCTTTTTCTTCTTCCTCTTCCTCTTCCTCCTCCTCTTCCTCATCCTTCTGCTCCTCCTCTTTCTTTTTCTCTTCCCTCCCTTCTTTCTTTCCTTCCTTTCTTTTTTTCATCCATATTTTTGAGACAGGATCTCACTAGACTAGGGTAGCCTTGAACTCATAAAAACTTACCTACTTTTGCCTCCTGAGTGATGGGATTAAAGGTGTGTGCTCCCACATCTAGTGACAGATGTAGGAGTCACAGAATTCCAAGCTTTTGGATTAGAAGCTGCCATAGATAACAATGGCTGCAAGATGGCACGACAGTATTTGGAACAATGTTGCATTCAGCAAATAAAATTTAATAATCCTAAAAGCATGCCAGTAATAAAAATAATGTTTTATTTTCTTTATTGCTGTGATATATACAGCGAAAGGAACTTGGGGGAGGTTATGACTTACATGTCATCATCACAGTTCGTCACGATAGGAGGGCAGGGCAGGAACTCAAGGTAGGAGTCCGAAGACAGTAGCTGAAGCGGAAATGACGGAGGGATGCTGTTTATTGGCTTGTTCCCCTTGGCTTGCTTATCTTGATTTCTTATCCAACCCAGGACCACTGCCCAGGGGTGGGACCTCTCACATGAATTATTAATCATGAAAATGTTCCACAGACTTGCTTGCAGGGCAATTTTATGGAGTTATTTTCTCAGTTGAGATTCCCTAGTCCCAGGTATGTCTTGGTTTTTAACAACTTGACAAAACACTAACCAGCATGGCTGGGCACAAGAGATGCTGAAATGATTTTAGACAGATGTCTTTTCCTCAAGAAGCTGAACTCTAGAGAGGTGGCTGTGGTGCACACCTTCAGTTCCAGCATTCAGGAGGCAGAGACAGGCAGATCTCAGTGTGAGGCCAGCCTGATCTACAAAGTGAGTTCCAGGACAGCCAGGGCTATACAGAGAAATCCTATCTTGAAAAACAAAAACAAAACAAAACAAAAAAAAAAAAAGAAAAGGAAAGAAAAGACAAGAAAATAAAGGAAAGAACAATAAGACAAAACAAACCTTGGGACAAGCAAGTGATGCAGTAGCATCTATAATAGAAGTATATGATGAACTGGGCCTCGAAGCAATGGACACTTCTGCAGAGGAAGTGGGTGGGTTATAAAAGCACCACAGAGGAGGAGTTGCCTTTCAATCAGGCGCTTGCATGTAGGTACCTAGTAGGAAGTAGGTATGTGGAAGGGTTAATGTACTTGGGGAGATGAACCTTAGGGAGCAGCAGTAGACATGAGGTAAGAAGACAGGGAGATAAGCTAGGAGGTGATGGTGGCCTCTGGGGAAGAAATGATGAGGCTCAGCATTGTGGGAATGAGAGGATGTTAGGTCCACAGGATTCAGTGATTGAGTGACTGAATGAGGTGGGGCAGTGTTCTTGGAAGACACACAGAGTTCTCTGGCTTGAAACCCATGTTTGGCAATACAAACATGTAATCTCAGCACATGGAAGGCTAAGGCAGGAGGCTCTCAAGCTCAAGGCAAGCCTTATCGGTGGGGAGGGACAGGAAAGGAGGGGAAAGGAGAAGGAAAATATCTTGGTTCAGTGACTGACGGGTAATTAATATATCAGTTCAAAAATGACAAGTGATTGATGTTGGTGCTATGAAAGAAGATTGATGTACGGAGTAAAGGATTATAGTAAATTCCCAATGGGCATGTCCTTGTGGATTTGGCTGAGAGTCAGCGGTCCATCAGTGGGACCTGTGGGGTAGGGAAAAGGAATAGGAGGACCAGTGTCCTAGGTATAGGGACTCAACATGAGAGACAGAGGATGTGATGGAGATATAGTAGCATAATTTAATTTTGGTTACTTATTATGTTTTTCTGTTTGGGGTTAAAGAGATTAGCAATGACACACAGTTAGACCATAAAAATAACATAGCGTTTCCAAACTTTAAATTCCTCATGACACAAGTATTAAGACTTTTTTTTAGTTTCTTTCTTTCTTTTCTTTTATTCTCAGAGTTGGGAATTCAGTCTTAGAGCATCTCACATACTAGGCAAGCACTGTATCCATGGGCTCAGTCCTTGGCTCTCCTTTGGTTTCTTTGTCCCTCAAGTGCATTGATTGACAGGCTGTTAACTCTGGGTGAGAGCCATGAACCCGAACTCTGCCTGGATATATAATGTTGGGCACGTTCGTTATTTTTCCCTCAGGGCCGTCCTTTTAAAATGGAAACTTTATTAAATGGGAGATTTTTTTTTAAAGATTTATTTATTATATGTAAGTACACTGTAGCTGTCTTCAGACACTCCAGAAGAGGGCGTCAGATCTCATTACAGATGGTTGTGAGTCACCATGTGGTTGCTTGGATTTGAACTCAGGACCTTTGGAAGAGCAGTCAGTGCTCTTAACTGCTGAGCCATCTCTCCAGCCCCTAAATGGGAGATTAATAGATCACATTTGTCTTTTCCTCATGAGTCATGTCTTAACTATCATTGATATGGGGGGGCGGGGCTAAGACAGATAAATGCTGGAGCAGTGGCTGTGATACTAGATGAGAGGAGGTGCTTTGGGTGTGTGGACACAAGTTCCTGAATCTTGTTTCGTCAATGTAAAGCCTCCACATGAGTGGTTCTCAACCTGTGGGTCGAGACCCCTTTGTGGGGTCCACAGATATCAGATATCTTGCATATCAGACATTTACATTACAATACACAACAGTAGTGAAATGATTGTTATGAAATAGCAACCAAATAATTTTATGGTTGGAGGTCAGCAGAACACAAAATCTTATTATTATAGGGTTGTAGCAATAGGAAGGTTGAGAACCACTAATCTAGTAGGTAAACTGCACTGTTTGCAGAAACCTCCTCTTCTTCTTCTTCTTCTTCTTCTTCTTCTTCTTCTTCTTCTTCTTCTTCTTCTTCTTCTTCTTCTCTCTCTCTCTCTCTCTCTCTCTCTCTCTCTCTCTCTCTCTCTCTCTCTCTTTAGAGACTTGGTCTTGCTCTGAGGTCCAGACTAGTCTGGAACTTATTCTGTTGCTCAGGATGGCCTAGAACTTTCCATCCTCATTCCTCAGCCTACTCAGTGCTGCTGGTGTGGATGTATGTCAAATCCTTTTTGTGCTGGTTAGTTAGGGTTTCATTAGTGTGAAGAGACACCATGACCAACGTAACTTTTATAAAGGACAACATTTGAATGGGGCTGGATTAGAATTTCTGAAGATCAGTCCATTATCATCATGACAGGAAGCACGGCAGCGTGCAGGCAGACATGGTGCTGGAGGAGCTGAGAGTTCTACATGCTGATCTGAAGACAGCCAGGCAGAGATTAGCTTCTGCAGGCAGTCTTGAGGAGGGTTGCTTCTACACTGAGCAGAGCTTGAGTACTAAGAGGCCTCAACATTCTTCTACATAGTAACACACTTCCTTCAACAAGGCCAAACCTATTCCAACAGGGCCAAACCTATTCCAACAGTGCCACATCCCAGAGGCCAGACATATACAAACCACCATAGTGCTATTTATGATTTTCATGTAAAAGAGTCAATGCATGGGGCCATATTCCTGCTAACCACCCATGGACTTGGACAGTGTAGAATCTTGTAGGTAGCTTTGCCTCTTGGGGTCACCTTAAAATCGCCCATTGTGCTCTCAACATCCAGCAGTCTGCTAATCCTGAAGGATTACCAGTTTCCACTCTATTACCTTCATTCATTTCAAATATGTTGAGGTAGCTTTTCATTGGTAAGTTACCTTCTGTTAGTCTAACCACACCAGTTATAGGCTTTCAGAGTGCATCTACCATAGGCTACATACATAGGATTTGAGAAATTCTTCTCTTACTCTATAATCCCTCTTTTGGATGTGTATGTGTGTGTGTGTGTGTGTGTGTATGTGTGTGTGTGTGTGTGCTTATATATAATCAAATATATTTTAATTTATTATGTATATGTCTTTGTATGAGTGTGTGCAAATGAATACAGGTGCTCTTGGACGAAGACAGATATGTCAGACACCCATAACTCTGGAAGATCGTTACAGAAGATTGTCAGCTGCCATGCGGGTGCTGGGAACTGACCCTAGGTTCTCTGTAAGAGCAGTGCATGCTCTTAACCTGAGTTTTGTAGACTTCTTTCAGAAGGTTAAGTGGGTTATACAAGGTAATTCACAACATAATGACATAAGAGAAAAAGGATATTATAGATGAGAAAAGGAGAGCTCCAGCATGGTTAAACGAGTCATCAAAGTTTCTGGCTTCGAAGAGTGACAGATCCAGGTCTCTGACCCTGGAGTCCATAAAGTTTACCACTGTGTCACCTACCTTATCAGTGAAAGAGCAGATGGTGCTAATGATGGATGCAGTGGGAATAGTGAAGGTCACTGGAAGATCCTTCTTCACGACCCATCTTTGCCACATTGACTGAAACACAGGGAAATTAAGAAGGAACTTACTGGAACCTTTGTGTCTAGGCCCATGACTCTGGGCAGCATCTTTGAGTCACCTAGAGATTATTTAACTTTCCTTGTCCATTCTTTTTTCTTGATATCCCCTCCACATTGTAGGTAGGTAATCTTCTTACCCATCTCCCATCTTGGAATGTCCCGGAGCTATTTGGTCATTTAACAACTGTCAGATTTTTTTTTTGGATCGTGACTTAGTTTCTCATGGCTATGACCATAGGCCATGTTTCCATATGAGCCCAAATGGAACAATGGAGGCAAGCCCCAGGCCGAGTTCTGCTGTATTAACAAATACTTAGTAGTGAGGAGTTCGGAAACATGCCACAGCTTGTAGTCTTACTACAATCTGTGAGAAGAACCAAGACACAAGAAAGTAGAACACTAATAGGTCGTTAAAGGCTCATGAGATGACTTAGTGGGTAGGGTAGGGTAAGGCTGCCCAGCCTGCCAAATGGAGCTGGATCCCTGTAACCAATGAAGTGGAAGGAGAACCAATTCCCATTAGCTGACCTCTGACCTCTGTATGTGCACCCTGATATGCATACTCCCCTCCCAACACAGACACACACACACACAGACACACAGACACAGACACAGACACACACACACACACACACACACACACACACACACACACGTAAGTTTTTTGAGATGAGGCTTCTCTGTGTAGCCCTGGCTATCCTAGAACTCACCCACTAGACCAGGGAGGCCTCAAACTCAGAGATCTGCCTGTCTCTGTCTCCCAGGTACTGGGATTAAAGGTGTGTGCCACCACTCGCTTGCTCTAAATACGATTTTAAAATGTGGCTTAACTGCCCTCAGGGGTAGACACAGACAACATGTAACCATTGATGATGCTAACACTTTATGAAATCCATTGACTTCATGAGCAATATATTAGGGGTAGGTTGTGGGCAGTGGGCAACCCCTGATAATGCTAATGTCTGGTGAAGATGACAGCATGCCCAGTCAGTTTACAGTCTTTCAACACAGACAACAAAACACTATAGGCAAAGAAAGAGAGCAGTTAGTTTTTATTCTTAGTTGGGCACTCTCAAAGAATTAGAGTTTCACACAATGTATCAATTTCAATTTTTGAATGCTAAAATGTCACGTCCCGATGTCCTCATTTGATGCTTCCTCCCACAGGTGGGATAGGAAACGCAGAGTTAAGTCCACTGAGCCATGGCAGCCTGACCTCTGTAGGCCTGACCACCCCTGACCCCTGACCTCTGCAGAACTGACCACCCCTAAGCTCTTCCTGTCACTGGAAGGCAGAACACTCTGCTGCCCAAAGCGTCTTTAAGAAAGTCTTCCTTTCAGGAGAAAGTTGGTGCAACATGGGTGCAGATGCATTGTAACTACCCTGGGCCTGAGGCCATTTGCAAGGCTTTCCCATGTTATCTGATTTGGCATTAGATGGAGAGGAACGGATCATTGAGATTTATTTCCTGATTTGATGACCTTACTACCCAGGAGACATGAATAAAAAGATGAAGTTTCATTTGCTTGGTAAATTTGTCTTGGTCTGCGAGATGCTTGTTGGCAGTCTGGTAGATGCAAACAAACAATCATCACTGCTCTGTCAACAGTGCCGGGATGCTGTCTGTGCTAGTAGAAGGCTGGATGCTGTTTTATTGGTAGGGCGGTACCCATCAGAAAAATGGCTACACTCGATGTAGAAAACAACCCTGAGCCGGCAGGCAGGCAGCGGTGGCACACGCCTGTAATCCCAGCACTCTGGGGAGGCAGAGGCAGGTGGATTTCTGAGTTCGAGGCCAGCCTGGTCTACAGAGTGAGTTCCAGGACAGCTAGGGCTATACAGAGAAATCCTGTCTCAAAAAAGCCAAACCCAAAAATCAAAAAAAAAAAAAAAAAAAAAAAAAAAAAAAAAAAAAAAGAAAAGAAAAGAAAAAAAAGAAAAGAAAAAAGAGAAATGAAAAAAGAAAAAAGAAAAGAAAACAGCTCTGATGGAGACATTGTTGCTGTGCTGTGTCACTTAGGGAACAAAACATATTTGGTTGAGAGTTATTCCTTTCTTAGGCACGTTCTCATTCACATAGTCACTTTGAGCCAGATTTGCCATTTAATGTGACCCAAGGTTTTTTCCCCCTCCCACAATCCTCTCTTTTTAAAACAGTTTTTATTTGAACACTAGAAAATAATGAAGAGGCTTGTTTAGCTCGACCCACCCTGCTGCTAAATGGAAAAGACTCTTGAACCCTCTGGGCCTTAATTTAAGTATCTGGAAAAAATGAAGTGGTTGGAAAAATGATGTCTAATATCCATTCTTCGATCTAAGAACTGTGTCACCTTATATTTCAGAAAAGACAGTCACTGCTCAATGCGGGATTTTGGTGACTGCGGTGAGTTTGATGTGTGCCAGGAGCGTAGAGAGAAAGCTAACATTTTAAAGTGGAAAGAGATTGGTAGCGGAGAGCCTCAGTCTTGCTCGTCAAGGTTGGGTGACTGCAGCTATTGTGACTTGGAGTCCTGAGCTGTAAGGACTGCCAAATGGCACAAAAGAATGTTTCACTGTTAATTTCACTGGACGTTTCTAAGGGCAAACAAGTTTCCTTTCCCATGTTTCCAAAGCCATGCTTTCCTTGGGGAAGGTGTCTGAAGCGAAAAGGAGCAGAACTTTGGGTTTAATTCGCTGGGTGAACATGAAAGCAGGCATAAATCTTAGAAGAACTATGTTTTGCTGGGAGGCAGAGAATTGTGGCTCCCCTCTATGTAAGGGTATGCAAGGGGAGCCAGGAGTTTCCTGCTAGGGTGCAAACCAATTAAGTGAAAGTCTCGGACTGAAACAGCTTTTTATCATCTGGGTGAGAAGCCACAGGCTTGAGAAAAGGGCTATTGTACAGCAAAGAGCTAATTAGCTGGGCCAGACCGAAGCAGCTCCCGTTTGTGTCTTATGGAGAAAGGAGAAGTTGAAATTGCACATGGGCCACCTTTTGTGTTGGAATTCCAAGAAACTGGGCATGCCTCAACCCATTTCTGATGAATAGTCAATTCTCTTGAAAGCTAGGTAAATCTAACTAGGACTTAGCTCGAGACCGGAACTGAGCATGCGCTGCCTCTGACGTACCGCCGAAGGGTTTCCACGGTGCCACCTTCAATACTGCCTTGTTAGTGTGTTTGTATCCTGTTGTGGAAAATAGCTTCTGGAGAAAATCATCGATGGGTTTTTAACACAGCTGTATAAAAGCTTAGATGTATACTAAGTGGATATTTATTCTGTGGCGAGTTATCTGAGTTTGTGTATAAGAGGAAATATGTGTGGGATGTTGAAAAGTGAATTAAATGTACTGACATTGTTAATGCCACAGAGAACTGAAAGGTTTCTAACCCTGACACAACACAGTGTACTGTTTTAAATGTGGCTCTTATAGCATGGTAGCATTTTATGATAAACATGAACTGAGTTAGCTATTTGTTAAAAGCAAACCTGCAAGCAAATTGAGAATTGGTTAGGTGGGTGGCCTACGTCCAGGGCAGGGAATTAGGCTTAGACTCAAATGGGAAAACAGGACTAAGAATTTTTTATATATGTATATTTAAGGGCCTCAAGAATTGGCACCATTTCTAAGGCTCACTGATTGACAGCTAGAGTGTGCCGCTTCCTGAGTGATTGGGACAAGTTATTTACCTTCAGAAGTTTGTGGATTTTCATCTAAAAATGCTTCGGATGATAAAGCTCTGAGGTGGTTGTGAACATGAAAGGAAAGAAAGATGTAAACAAAAAGTTTAACTAGTATGTATGCAGTGTCTGGGAAAGGTTACGACTTTCGGTGCCTCCTGCCCTACTGTCAGAGCAGAGAGAGAGAGAGAGAGAGAGAGAGAGAACATTTTATGCTGTTCTTCACATGCTGTCCACCTTTTATAATTTTAAATAGAAAAATTTTAATTTTCTCTTTTCTCTTTTGAAAAAATTTTAAATCTATTCAGTGTATCTTGGTAATATTCACCTTCCCCTTGCCACACTCCCCCTGTTTCCCCACAATACACACCTTCCAACTTTACATTCTTTTCCTTTCTTCCTTCCCTCCTTCCCTTTTTCCCTCCCTCCCTCCTTCCTTCCTTCCTTCCTTCCTTCCTTCCTTCCTTCCTTCCTTCCTTCCTTCCTTCCTTCCATTCTTTCTTTTTGAGACAGGGTTTCTCTGTGAAGCCTTGGCTGTCCTAGAACTGCCTCTGTAGACCAGACTGGCCTTAAACTAATAGAGATCCACCTGCCTCTGCTTCCGGAGAGCAGAGATTAAAGGTGTGTGCCACCGCCTGGCTATGTTCTTTCTTTCTCCTACTGAATTCAATTAGTGTTACTGATATGCTCATGGGTGTGGGGCTATCCCCTGGCATTGGCCACCAACCAATGGCCACCTCCCCAAAGAAAAATGACTGTTCCTCCCTCAGTAGCTCCTAGCTCTTCAGCTAGGGGGTGGGGCATCAGGAACCCATTCCCCTGCATGCTGGAATTATTAACTGGGTTAATTCGTGCAATTAACCACAGCTGTAAATTCATGTGTGTGATGGCCACAGCATGCCCAGAGGCCAGCATTTCTCTCCATCCGTTGCTTTTTACCTTTTCCACAGGCTCTCTTCTGAGCCTTGGAGGGGTGAGTATTGTTGTAAATGTTACATCTTTATTTAAATTTTTTTTTTTTTTATGGTTTTTTGAGACAGGGTTTCTCTGTGTAGCCCTAGCTGTCTTGGAACTCACTCTGTAGACCAGGCTGGCCTCAAACTCAGAATCTGCCTGCCTCTGTCTCCCGAGTGCTGAGATTAAAGACCTGTGCCACCACTGTCCAGCAATGTTACATCTTTAAATGAGTGCCCACAGTCTCTTTTCAACACTGAGAGTTACGAGTCTGTATTAACTATGACCCTCTCTGACCAAGGCTGAGAGCAGCAGACATCTATGGATCTAATAATATAATTTTAGAATGCAGTTTGGCAAAGTGACCATTTAGCAAAATAACACCAATAAGTTCTTTCCTAGGGTCTTTGACTTCCCTAGGCATGCATTTTGACCAAGTTTATAGCACCAGTCATGAATTCCCTCCTGGGGAGCAGGCCTTTAATCAAGAGAGTGGTAGTTAACCAATAAACAGTTTTGACACTACTGTCTATCAGTTGATATTACAGCATGCCGGGTCCAGTGTTGTGTTAGGCCACTGATGCGCATTATCACCCAGCATCCTGGGTAGCACCGTCAAGCGCCAGGGAAGCTAGCTAGCAGGGAGGGAGTTGCCTGGTTACTGCAAGATTGCTTTCTGAATGGTCTTCTGTATGCAAAAGGATTGGTGTCTGCACTACAGGGTCTACATTCACTATAGCCTAAAGTTGGAGTGGGCAACCAAGAACAGTTAGCACTAGTGTGTGTGTGTGTGTGTGTGTGTGTGTGGTCACACTAGTCTGTGTGCTTGGTTCTGGGTGCCTCTGGGGCCTCCTTGCCTCCAGAAGGCAAACTGGGCCTGGCATTGGGATTTTCATTAAATTACTGGTGTCTTCTGAAAATAACATTGTTCATCCACACAGGGTACTTATATTTTACAAACTACTGCGTTTTCCTGCAGCTCCCCTCCCCCCACTGTTCTTTCATTGTACATACAATTACTGTTTATATGCACCTCAGGTTTGTGCCTCAGTGATAATGTTTACAGTCTAATTCAGGTTAAAATGTATTTTTTTTTTATTTGGCTTGAGACAAGGTCTCATTAGGTAGCCCTGGCTGAGCTGTAACTCACTACAAGAAGGACAGGGTGGGTCCCCAACCCACTTAGATCCACCTGGGATCTTTATTTTTCGAGTGCTGGGATCAAAGCCATGTATCACCATGCCCAGTTTTAAAAAGTATTAAAAAAAAAGACCACCACATCCTGGCTGGGTATGGCAGTACATGCCCGTCGTCCCAGCACTTGGGTGATGGAAACAGGGGTATCAGGGGTTCAAGGTCATTCTTGGTTAAGTAAGGAGTTTGCCTAGCCTGAGTTACTTGGGACCCTACCTCTGAACCAAACCAAAATACAACCTAAAGGATTTCTAGCTACCTACAAAGCTCGGCAGTGTCATATAAATTATATTTTGATTCAGGATTTTTACTCTACTTGTTACCGGAATATACATGTATAGAGAGGAATAAACGACTCACAAAGTCAAACAAGAAACATGGTGTGGAGGCGGCAGGCCCATGGTTCTCCGCTGCTGTTGGAGTTTATAAAGAGCATTCCACACGGTGATCTTAGGCAGAGGGCGTTTGTGTAAAACGGCACGGTGACAGTGAAAGGCTGAATCCATTTGTGACAAAAATGCAATCAATGTGAGGATTCTCCAGTCACTTTACACGGTCATGTTCACACTTTTCCTTTTTATTCTTCTGTTGTTTCTCAGCAATTAAAGAAAACTGATAAAACATTAATTGAGCAAAGAAAATGAAGATAATAAAGTTGACTTATTAGTTAACCGCTCAGAAATTCAGGGTTAACTTATCAGTTAATATGTTTTTTGTTTTGTTTTGTTTTGTTTTGTTTTGCTTTGTTTTGTTTTGTTTTTGAGGGTTGGTGGTAATGTTTTGTTGAGGTCTTAATGTTAAAATTTAGCTGTTTCTGTAGCTGTCTTCAGACACTCCAGAAGAGGGCATCAGATCTTATTATGGATGGTTGTGAGCCACCATGTGGTTGCTGGGATTTGAACTCAGGACCTTCAGAAGAGCAGTCAGTACTTTTTACTGCTGAGCCACCTCTCCAGCCCCTCTTTTCTTTTTTTAAGATTTAGTGTGTGTGTGTGTGTGTGTGTGTGTTTGTCTGTGTGAAGTGTGCCCACAGAGGTCTCTCAGAGGGAATAACTCCCCTGGAGCTGAAGTTATGGGTAGTGTGAGCAGACAGAGAAAGTTCTGGACTTAAACTCAGGTCTCTCTAAGAGCTGCTAGTGCTCTTAACCACGGAGCCACCTCTCCATCTCCCTCTCATATCCGCTGAAAGTGTTTCTTTATCTTTAGCATTGTATATATTCTTTGTTATTTTATAAAGATAATAGTTTCATATTTTTTATTTTTAATATTTTAATATTTTTCAGTGTTTCACACATATTAGAGAAGTATTCAGTCACTTACTTATGTCCCCTGATCTTCATATGTATGTCTATGGGGTGTTTTTCCGGCTTCCGCCTTCTGTGGCCCCTGCACACACATGCACATACACCCTCAAATATGTAGTTACAATGAGTTTGAACACATTACATCGAGATATTTTGTCAGAACTGGACAGTGGTGAGAATGGCCTTTTTGAGTTTATCTCTTTCTAATTTTAAGATTTATTTATTTATTTATTTATTTATTTATTTATTTATTTATTTATTATGTATATAGTGTTCTGCTTACATGTATGCATGCACACCAGAAGAGGGCACCGAATCTCATTATAGATGGTTATCAGCCACCATGTGGTTGCTGAGAATTAAACTCAGGATCTCTGAAAGAGCAGCCTCTTAACAGCTGAGTCATCTTTCCATCTCTCAAGTTCATCTTTAAACATTTATTTATTTATTATCTATTTATTTATTATTCATTGAAAAGATTGTTTTTATTTTTTTAATTATGTATGTGTGTGTGTGTGTGTGTGGTGTGTGTGCAGGTGCTGGTGGAGCCTAGAAACAACTTCCTGGTAGCTCACACCTGTCTACAGCTCCAGTTCCAGAGGATCTGGCCTCCCTTCTGAATTCTGAGGGCCCTGCATGCATGTGATGCCCAGACACACATGTACACCAAACACCCACACACATAAAAGTAAACAAAAATGTAAAAAGGTCTCATAGTTTTTCTAACATAACATTTATTTCTAAGTTAATAAATAATTCCAGTTATTTTTAAGCTGCTAAGTGAAGCAATATTCATTCGGATTTTCATTGCTAGTGGGTAGAACTGTGACTGATACTCTGAATAATCTTGTACACTGAAGCCTGGCTGCAGTCATGAACTTTAATGGTTTTTATTTCATTTAAAGTAAATTCTCTGACACAAAGTAGATTTTCTGGGTACTGAAAAATCCTGTCTCGATTAAAATAAAAACAAAAAAGTAGATTCTTTAGGGATTTTTATTTGTAAGATTTGCCATTTGACAGGTGTGGTGACCCATACCTGCAACCCCAGAGCTTTAGGAGGTGGAGACATAAGGATTACTTTGCCCTTTCAGCTAGCCCAGGCTATATTTCAGGTAGCCCAGGCTATAGAGTGAGACTGTCTCAAATAGGCAAGCAGCAAACAAGAAAAATAAGGCACAGGAGGCAGAGGCATGCAGATCTCTATGAGTTAGAGGCCCGCCTAGTATGCAGAGTAAGTTCCAGCGCAGTCAGGGATATACAGAGAAACCATGCATTAAAAAAATCAGCCACACCCCCAAACCAAACCAAACCAAACCAAACCAAACCAAACCAAACCAAACCAACCAAAACCAACCAAACAAAAAACCCCAAAAGATGGTTTTTCTTTCCTTCCAGTCTGGATGTTTTTTTCTTTCTATATCTGTCCAAATTGCTCTTGTGAGATTTCCAATATAATGTCATAAAAGAGCTATAATCCTTTCACCTCTGCCTTTGATATTAGTTCTGGGCTTTTCATATTGTTTATCAGGCATAGAAGTTTCCTATCTAATCTTGTATTTTTTATTATGAAAAGTATAAAATATTTATGAAAGGTATAACATTTAAAGAAATTTCTATGTATTATGATAGCTCTGTAGTTTATTCTTTTTTTTTTGTTTTGTTTTGTTTTTGAAGACAGGGTTTCTCTGTGTAACCCAGGCTGTCCTGGAACTCACTCTGTAGACCAGGCTGGCCTTGAACTCAGAAATCCACCTGCCTCTGCCTCCCAGAGTGCTGGGATTACAGGCATGCGCCACCACCGCCCGGCTTCTGTAGTTTATTCTTTTAAAAATTGATATGGCGTATTCTATTGATTGATTTCTAGATATAAAGCCACATTTACATTCCAGGGATATGTCCCACATAGTCACGATATACAAGTTTTATAACTTGGGGACCAATGTAGTTAATTGTGAACTCATGACAGTTTTTCTACTTTATAATGATGTGAAAACAGTATGCATGCATTAGAAATACACTTAAATTTTTTTTTCTTTTTGAGCTAGAAATGTCTGCTCACAGTACTCTCTCACAACTTTGCAAGGTCTGGTCAGTCACGTGATTATGAAGACATGCCACAGTCCTCTATGGTGTCCTGTGTTGCTAGGCTCTGAGGCTTGGAAGATTATATGAATTAATAGATTTTCACCCTGTGTTATTCAGAACTGTGATAAATGTGTTGGATATATTACTAAGGAGTCGTGTGTCTGCGTCCTTCAGGTCTGATTCTGTTTCCTGTACTCTTTCTTCTAGCTTTGCTCTCAAGGGGATGCAGAACTCACAGCACAGACTTTGCAATGTTTCTTCCCTCTTCTATTTGTTGGAAGAGTTTTTGAAGACTTGTTTTTATGTCCTCAGAAAACATTTGGCAGAGTTTGCCAGGGAAGCCATCTGGTCTCATTGTCACGGGGTGAAGTTTCTGATACCATCATTGTTTCTTTAGTTGTTTCTACTTCTTCTGGAGTCATTTTTATAGAGGCTGTCTTTCCTAGGACTTCCCTATTTTTAACTAGGTTGCCTCAGTTCCTAGAATGAAACTTTTCACTGTGTTCCTTCACAGTCCATTTTTATTGTGAGAGATTGACAGTAATAGCTCTTTTTAAATTTGTTTTTAAGTACTTGGACTTTTCTGTTTTGTTTTTATTTTTTCCAAGCAACAATCTTTTGTTGATTTAAAAATTCTACATTTTGAATTTGTCTCCATTTTTATAGTTTCTTGACTTTTGTTTGTTTTGAGCTAGGGTTTCTCATGGATTTTTTTTCTTTTTCATTCTCTCTCTCTCTCTCTCCCCCTCCCTCCTCTCTCTCTCCCTCTCCCCTCCCTTTTTCCCTCCCTCCCTCTCTCCCTCCCTCCTTCCCTCCTTCCCTCCCTCCCCCCTCTCTCTGTGGAAGTTTTGATTTTGCTGTACGTCGCTTTCAGTTACTATAACAAAATGGGAAGAAAAAGCAAAGGTTGGCTCTGGCTCATAGGTTTTTAGAGGTTTCCAGACATACTCGGTTGACTCCACTGTTTTTATGTCTGTGGAAACATACTTATGCTGGGGACACATCGTGCTCAGAGTTCATCACACTCAGAGTTCATCATTCTGGGGGTATATCATTCATCTTGCTTGAGTGTACATGTGGACCAGAGCTGCTGGCCTCATTGTAGGAGGAGATAAAATAAAAGAAAAAGAAAAGAAAAGAAAGCATTTAACTAAACACATTTCCAACGACCAGAGCACACCGTCTTCCACTCTAACCAAGCTGAGTATTGGCCTTTAATGTTGGACCTGTGGGAGAAATTTCAGATCTAAAACAGTTGTTGACTTGGGATCTGCTTTTGTTAAAATAATCATTTCAAGCTAGAGAGTTCCTCCAGCCTCCACCACATCTATGTTTTGGCTTGCTGTATTTTCATTTAAATTTATCTCAAGTATACATTGGGATTTCTCTTTTTACCCCATGATTATCAGAAATACTTTAATCCCCACATTTAAAAGATTTCTCAAGTTTCCTTTTGTAACTGGTTTCTGGAGTCATGCCACCTTGCCTGAATGATCGTGTACGTTGGGTAGTTTCATTCTTTTGATTTTGTCAAGGTTTAGTTGTGGTCCAGTCAAGAACTTGGAGAATGTTCCTTGTGATTTAAGAAGTACATCTTTAAAGTTCCCGGTTTTAATTTTGAATAATTTGAACTTGGCATGGAGGGCTCAGTGAGGCTTAGGAGTGTGGATAGGAGATGACCGTGGTCATAGACACCGAAGATCTCCACCAAGTAGGGTCAGAAAAATCATAGGTTTAAAGTAGCCCAGGCAACATTGTGAGAACCTGTGTCCCAAGTAAAATAAGAAAGTGAACAGTTACTAAGATGAAAACTTTGTTTTGTTTTGAGACACAGCCTCCTTATATAGCTCTGCTTAGCCTGAAGCTCTCTATGTAGACCAGGCTAGCCTAAAATTCAGAGCTCTACTTGCCCCTGCCTCTGGAGTGCTGGGATTAAAGGTGTGTGCTAGCTCATTCAGATAGCATGAAAGTGTTTGATTGACATGTTGCTTGGACATCTGACTTAGACAATGACACGTAATGGTTGCTTTGAATGTGCGTATGGAATGTAAGTAATCAGCAAGAAGACTGGAAGTTTTAGGAGAAATGGTTAATTACATTATCTGCCGCCTTTACAGGGGACAGAACAATTATTATACTTAATAACTTAGCAGACACGTATTTGTTAGTAGCCACGCTAGCAGGCAGATGGAAGGGCTGGGAGACGCAGAGTGTCCAGTTTGATTTAGGATTCAAGGTTGTCCGTGAACGTACATGGAGATGGGGGTGGCATTAAACTAACTTCCCCGCCTCCGCACCCCAAGGGCTGGCTGCAGACTGTAGTACACACCTGGCTCTAGAACTTTCCGGGCCTTCCAACAGTTTACTTCCTTGAATACATGTAATTAAGAATGTTTTGCAGATAAGATTGTAGTTTGAAAAAAAAAACTAAAAGGCAGTTTCTACACTAAGCACCACGCTGCTTCCTGGAATTTACCACGGAGATAATCACTGTGTCTCTTCTGTGAAATTGGGAGTCCTGCTTGGAATTTCTATGAGCTTTGAAACATGCTAATTTAGAACAGTGTGATATTGCAGCTATCCTGGGGGGGCACATTATGAGACTATACAATGTTTCAATCAAGACTCTAACAGGAAATTGCTGGCAGACGCAACATACATTAGGAAGGCTCAATTTTATTTATTTTTTTAAGGTTTATTTGTGCCCCCGTGTGTGAGTGTGTGGGTGCACATGCCCAAGTGTGTGCATACCACATTTATCTTGGTGTCCATGGGTCCCCTGAAGCTGGAGCTACAGAAGGTTTTGAGCCACCTGTTGTGAGCCCTGAAAACACAAGTCGGGGCTCCTACAAGAGCAGCGAAGGTTCTTAACCACCGAGCTCTCTCTCCAGCCTTCATTTCTTTTCTTTTCTTTTCCTTTCTTTGGAAGATAATTTTGTAATTATATTTATGTATAGAAAACTTAGTGTACATTTAACCCAGTGGCGAGTTCTTTAGCCTTTGCCTCTTCCGGCTTGGCAGTGCGAGCCACAGACTTAGGACCCAGAACGTTGCCTCCCCAGTGGTGGCGGATCTCGTCATATCTGTCATTACAATTGGTCCTAATAGCTTCCACCAGCGTAGCCAGAGCATCTTGTCTTCCGAGTTAACCTGTGTGAAGGCAGCAGTGGTGCGTGTCTTCCTGTGGACCAGGCGCCCCAGCCTAGCCTTTCCCTTGATGATGCAGTAGGGCACGCCCATCTTTCCACACAGGGCAGGCAGGAAAACCACCAGCTCGATGGGGTCTACACCATGGGCCATCACCACCAGCTGAGCCTTCCTGTTCTCCACCGAGGTGGTGACTGTGGTGACTCCTGCTCGGAGGACAGGTGGTCTCTCAGTTGGGACGTTCCCTTTGTCAGCGGCTTTCTTCTTAGCACGGGCCAGTAGCCATTGCTGCTTCTCCTGCTTTGTCTCTGGCCTGTACTTGTGGGTAAGCTTAAGCAGCTGAGTCGCTGTTTGCCTGTCCAGGGCCTGGGTGGACTGGTTAATGGCAGGAGGGACTTTGTGCCACTTATAGAGGATGGCTCTTTGCCGCTGCAGCCTGATGTAGCAGGGTCATTTGATGAAACGTGTTAGATCTCTTTTGGGCTGGATGTCCTGCTCAATGCCAAAGTTCTTGGGTCTTTTCTCAAACAAAGGATTGACCACTTCTTGGCCTCCTGTTTCTTGATGACGGCGGGGGTGGGGCCACCTTCTTCCCCCTGGCCTTCTTTCCTTTGGGCATCTTGCTAGGCTGGTGGAGAGAGCAAGCCTTCATTTCTTTTAACTTTCGCTTGTTTATTTATTTTGTTATTTCATGTGTGAGTACTGTATTCCCATCATTCATTCTTGGTCTTTTGTTCTTTAATTCTAATTGTTACATATATCATATAGTTTCTCAATACAAGCTACTGAAATCACTTAGTATCATCACTCACGTGTATTTGGGGCTACCCTCCTGGGACTGGCTAACTCTCAGGGGACTTATCTCTGGATGCTCATCTCCCTTTCTAACTAAAAGCAACCACTTTTAGTTTTAAAATATATTTTTGCTTTAACTCGATCCTGTGTGTGCTATAATGTGGCATTTCTACACATGGATACAACATGCAGGTAATAGATGAGGATAATTAGCATAACCACCACCTCTGACATTCATCATCATCATCATCATCATCATCATCATCATCATCCATGAAGTATACTGTTGCCCAGGCCGGCCTGGAACTTACTATATAGCTTATGCCGGCCGCAAATTCACGACGGTCTTTCTGTTTCCTGCTCTTGAATGTTGGGATTACAGGTATGAGCCACTATGCCTGGCTTGATATTGATATTCTTAGTGGTTTTCCTACCCCTTGTCGAATGGGGCTGACTTGTGGAATCTCCAGACATCATTGAAATAAAACAGTTTGACTTCTAATGTTAGTCACAAATGAGACTCTGGGCTTCTCTCCTAGGCAGACCTTTGGGTATTTGTAGTCCCAGCCTATAGCTTGACTATGAGTTTCTAAGAGACTCCTAATAGAAAATCAGTCTGCTAAGCCAAGCCTGAGCTCTTGCGTTGTAAGGAATGGGAAAAACAAACAAACAAACAAACAAACAAACCCCCAAAAGTCGTTAGGTTTGTGAGCTACTGGTCATGCAGCAGTAGCTAACTAAGGCAGAGAGAGTTTCTATATGTTTGAATGTTTGAGTCATAAGATCCATAGATATATATTATCTATATAATAATTTAATGTATTAAACACAACAAAGAAAACTCTGAAAATATAATCTTTGCCTGAATTTCTTGATGGTTGCTCATTATATGCTTATATTTATTAACTAGAAATTCCTGCCTCTTACCTAGTCAATACATGCAGTCTGGCACCTGCCTCCTCGGTCTCTGTCTCCAGTCGGGAGACATTTAGTGCTATCATGTTGTGACACTTCTAAGTTCCAGAGTAGATAAAGATTCAGTAAGACTCCTGTTTCCATAGCAAAAAAGCGCTATCTCCTATATTTCAGCATGATGCCCTTGCTGTGTACACCTGCATACATATATACACACATACACAACTTTATAGAGCTATGATTGATAGTACATAGTTAAAACATGCACTCCAAAAAAGTTAAATATAAATGTTGCCACCATCGGTATGTTCAACATATCTATTACTCTCTAAAGTTCTCTGTGATCTCTTTTATAATGTCGACCTCCTGCCTCTTACCTCAGAGTGATTATTGAACATTTCTATCATAATGGAAGCTCTTGTTGGAAAGGGCTTGAGTCATTACTGTGAAGAATACCCCGTTTTGTTTCACTGTAGTTAATATACCAGCTGTTCACAATGTCAACAAGCACCAGGGCCCCACAGTTTATTGGTTATCATGAGTTAAGTGGCTGTTGGGATTTTAAGAGACCTTTCTGGTGGGTCAGCCAAGCTGTTCAAGTTCCTGGTGTTGTACAGGGTGTGACACACAAGTAGAAAACCAGGTCTTTCTCTAGGAAACTAGCTCCCCGTGTTTAAGGAGAGAAGTCAGCTGTGTAGGTGGAGAGCGGGACTAGGCTCTGATTCAGTAAGCAGGGGAGAAGGGGTTGAGGAGGTGGGGAAGAAATAAGGCAGAGGGGATTTTTCTTCACAGAATTAGCAGATACCAATTTTGACAAGGACATACTTTAAAAAAATAAGATTTATTTGTTTATTTTATGTATATGAGTACACTGTAGTTGTACAGATGGTTGTGAGCCATCATGTGGTTGCTAGGAATTGAACTCAGGACCTCTGCTCACTCCGGCCCCTCCTTGCTCCAGCCCAAAGATTTATTTATTTTATATGTAAGTACACTCTAGCTGTCTTCAGACACACCAGAAGAGGGCGTCAGATCTCATTACAGATGGTTGTGAGCCACCATGTGGTTGCTGGGAGTTGAACTCAGGACCTTCGGAAGAACAGTCAGTGCTCTTAACCGCTGGGCCATCTCTCCAGCCCGACAAGGACACACTTGATCTGAGTCCTCTAACCCCTTTTTATTTCCCCCTCCCTAGTTATAGTTATTTAGACCAGGGTTTGGTGACTTTGTTGTAAGTCTGTAAGAGCTTAATGGGTTTACAGAGGTTCCTTTACATTGCTTAGTGTCACGGCAAAGGTACAGTGGGGCGACCTCGATGCTTTTCCTAGAGAACACTCTCAACTCTTGTTCTCAGATTTCAAGAGTTTATTGATTAAAAACCCAGGTACAGATGTACTCAAAGTAAACAAAGTTTTCTATTTTAGTATGAGCTGCATTTATTTTTCTACTTAATAAAAATGGAACTAGGGTCTGGAGATACGGCTCAGTGGTTAGGAACAAGCAGTTGCTGGCCTTGTAGAGGAGGCAGGATAATTTCCCAGCAGTCACGTGGCAGCTCACAGCTGCCTGTAACTCCAACCCTGGAGGATCCAGACTCCCTCTTCTGATACCCTCATATTCAGGCATTTATGTGGTGTAGATGCACACACTCAGGCACACACTTACACACATAAAATACATTTAAAAATTGCTTTAAAAAGGAAATATTCTATGTTTTAGGTTTTATGTAGGATAGGGACAGCCTATATTATTTGTGAATGTATTAAACGTCTATTATGTTATTTTAAACATATGGTGGGCTGTATACTGTTGTTGATGAGTATTTAGCTGTATTGGGGGCTGTGAAAAGGGCATTTCTTTCCCAACTTCCTCACTCTTGAACTTCTTTTTTTTCCCCCAGAGATAGTTCTGGCTGTCCTGGAACTCACTCGGACCATCAGGCTGGCCTCGAACTCAGAGATGCATGTGTTACCATGCTTGGCTTCACTTTCTCACCAATTTTATTTTTTAAAGATTGGATCTTTTATTTTCTTTAAAAGATTTTTTATATATACTTATTTATTGTGTGTGCATGTGTGTGTTGGTGCACATGTATCATGGTGAGCATGTGCAGGTCAGAAGAAAACTTTCGGGAGTCAGTTCTCACCTTCAGTCATGGGATATGGAAATTAGTGTCAGGTCACTGGGCTTATGTAGCAAGTGCACTTATGAACTGTGGAATCTGGCAGTCCTGAGAACATGTTTAATGTCACCATATTCTACAGCTAGATGACCCCTAGAGATCATCTAATGACCAGAAATGATGAAGACACACTCCAGAAACTTAAAGGAAAATCATATCCTGATTTTTATAATAAATTAAAATGTATTTTTCATGCAAATAATATAGAGAAACTTTTAGAATTTGAAAACAGACTTTGTATTTTAACATATAATTAGTCAACATCAAGATAACTCTTCTTGCCAGTCAAGTGTTAGCAGACTGAATAGATTAAAACAGCTCTCAATTATTTTAGATTGTTTTTCTTTTAACTTCACACACACACAGGAGCCTTATCCATTCTCTGGTTTTCTCTTTCCCTTTCTGTTCCCAAAGAAATGAGTCAGCTTGTGAGGAGAGGAAGAGCCAGCTTTTGTTTCACTGAGTCCTGTCCGGCTTGTGCTGGCACCAGCATGGTCTGGGCTGATTTTAGTCAATCCAGTGCCCACATTATGCCAAATTTTTGGTCCAAGTTGAATGGCAAAGTCTCTTCAAAACAAGAAGATCCATAGCTGTCTGTTTCTGTGGCACCAACATGCATCATGTACGGACAGCCAAGCAAGGGAAAGGGTGACCCAGAGTGATGACTAGAGAAGACTGGGGCTCCTCAACTTGGGTGTTAGAAGGCTTGCTAAGCTTATGGAAAAGAAGTCAGCGCCTAAAGCACACACAGATTTGTCGCTTTGACCATATGTGTCATAAAACCATGAGTTACAATCTTGCTTCCGTATAAAGAATCCTTTCCATACAAATTTCAATTTGGGAGGGTTTCCTTAAAACTAGTTTACAGTCGAATTTTAAAGCTAATTTGAGAGAAACTAGACCACTTGTAGTTCCAAGATTCTGTGAGGCTCTTGCTTTTGAAGTCCCTCATTAAAAAATATGAGCTTGAAATTCCCAGGAACACAGTGCTAACCTTTAGTCACCTCCCAAGGGAAACGCTGCACTGTATCCTCTTGGGGGATGCACAAGGCTGCTTCCTTTTTCACTTTTTATTTTATTTTTTTATTTTTTTTTTTTACAGTGAATGCAATGAATTCTAGTTCTTTTGCCTTTGTCACCCTGTCTTATCCCTCTCTTCTCTCACTGATGCTGCTCTTTGACTTTCATGTCTTCTTGTGGGACCCACTAAGTGTGATTACAGTTGCTTGCATGAGGATGGGTGGACAGGTTATTTAAACTGGGAGTACAGGCAACTTAGCAGTGGCTACACCACTGGGGGGAGGAAAGACCATTCTCCCAGCAGACATCCACGGCCTATAGACCCTCAGATTAGGATGGGGCCTCATAAGCTTCTCCCTCACCCACGATGAGATAGATATTGACAGGCACAATCTTGTTCCGAGCTTGTGCACATAAGAACAGCCGCAGTGACTTTATGAGTGCGTGTGGTATCCAGCAGATGTCTGTGTGCAGAGTGTCTTCCCATCCCCTGGCCCTAACATTCTTTCTAACCCCTTCTTCCATGATTTCTCTGCGCCATGTAGAAGGGGATGATATGGATGTCCTATTAAAAACTGAGCGCTGCACCATGACTTACTCTCTCAGCCCTCCAGTCAACTGGGAGTTTAAGCCTGCTGCAGGAAGAAACTCCTCTGAAGGCTCACTTACCGTTGCTTTGTTGTCTGTTCATACTTTGTGCAGATTTTTTTCAAATAGGGTTTCTCTGTGTAGCCCAGGCTGTCCTGGTACTCACTCTGTAGCCCAGGCTGGCCTCAAACTCACAGAGATCCACTTGCCTCCACCTCCCGAGTGCTGGGATCAAAGACAAGATTCTCCTGTCTCAGCTCCCAAGTTTAGATTACAGGTACGCAACTTTATGCCCGCCTATGTTTTCCTTTTTGTCTTCTTCTCACCCAGATTTTTTTTTAATCCTCTAATTTCCTGATTTTTTTTTTAAATTAAAAAGGTGACTATTTTTTATTTTACAAAATTATATGACGAGTGAAAGCAAAACATGATGCTTTCTTCTTAGTAGAACATGTCATGGATCCAACAGGCTCATGTTTGAATTTATCCTTGGAAAGAATTGAGTTTACGGCCTTCCATTTGTGTCCCAGCTGTTTGGGAATTACTAAATCCAGGGGAAGCTGTGTGAGTTGTGTAATTGGCAGGAATCATTTGAGTTTGAGGAAGCACACTTACTCCGTATGTTAGCCAGAGCACGTCCTTCTTCAGGGATGCAGGGTTGCAGACCCCTGTGAAACTGTGGTGTTCTCTTAGCTGAGTGCAGATGTAAACTTATTTATCCCTTTTGCAGCTTTTGAGAAAGAATACATTGTTCTTCAGCATCTTGCCTCATTACTGCCTGACAAAGATACTGGGGGAAGAGACTGACAAAAGAGGAAACAATCACTCCAATGGGCTTAGCAAATATTAAAGTAATAATGCTTACAGTTTGTAATTCATCACCCCCTCCCCCATTCATTCTCTTTCACCATTTTTTTCCCTTTAAACACAAGCCTTACAAACTAAACAGTTTTCTTCTTTCACAGCAGGAGAGAGGGAAAGCGCTTCCTTTATGGGGCCTCATTGATCT
This sequence comes from Apodemus sylvaticus, assembly GCF_947179515.1. Taxonomy (NCBI): domain Eukaryota; kingdom Metazoa; phylum Chordata; class Mammalia; order Rodentia; family Muridae; genus Apodemus; species Apodemus sylvaticus. The sequence goes on from NC_067475.1 coordinate 35,221,337, forward strand.
GGGACTTCCTTCCTATTCCCTCAAGATGAATCATGAAACTTGGCTCCTCAGTCTTTGAAGTTCCAGATTCTGGAATGAAAATAAATATCTAAGACTGTGTTGTCTTTCTACTATTTGGGCTAATGTGTGAGGCCACCTACAGTCTTCACGGGCTATAGAATCTTGCAAGGAATTGTGAAATGGATTCATTTTTATGTGTAATCCCCCTGGGTGTGGCACTAAAGGATAATACTGCAGCAGGAATTGATACACATTTCCATTGGCTCGGTACTATCATATGACTGTTGAAATGCCGCTTCAATCCCCGAGAGGTTACATTCACTAAAACAGAAAATGGCAGAGAGGCTCAAGAAACCTGTGCTCCAACGAATGCTAGGCAGCAATCTTTTTGATAATTCGTTATGTTCCAGATATAAAGGTGCTGCTTGGGGTACGGTTCCTGTTGTAGCTGGGGCTCCTGGAAGGACAGCCAGAAGGGATGTGAGAGCGCCAGACAGCCCAGGGACAGTGAAACTTATCAACCCTTCTAGGTGGAGACGGAGGAAGCCACAGTCCGAATGCTGTTTTCACAAAGATGTCAGGGTATTGCACACTAGAGGAGGGGACTAACTCTGGCGTGAGAGGAAAGCTTGGTCTTTGGAGTTAGGCTACCTTTATTAATCTTGGTAAACCTGTTGAGTAAGTGGCCTTAGTCGCTTCCTTGATGAACTAGAATGGGTCCTCCTTTCCACCTTCCCTCCCTCCCCCCCCCCCTCTCTCTCTCTCTCTTCACATCCTCCTCCGCTGCTGCTATTGACAACCTATGACCATGTGCATGATAGTCCAGTGTTATTCTTTTGAACTGCATCCCCATCCCTACCTATATTTACCTTTAACACTGGTCTAGTGGTTAGAATGAAACATATACGTACTACATGTATGTATACATGTGTGTATAATTCCTTACTTTAGAAACAACAATTGGTAATTCTTATAATTATTAAGGCTCTAGCCAGGGATGGTGGTGTGTGCTTTTAATCTCAGGACTCAGGAGGCAGAGAGAGGTAGAGGCTGACATAAATGGATCTCTATGAGTTCAAGGTCAGGCTCTGTCTACATAGTGAGTTTCAAGGCAGGCAGAGATAACAGACATTGCTTTAAAAATAACAAAAAGAATCTAGCAACTCCTAGACTAAGAATCTTGTGAAGAGTTTGGTCTGAATGCTAACAGTGTTCTAGCTACATGCCCAGACCCTGAGTGTACGGAAGCTAGCAAGCAGCAGATTTTTTTTTTTGGTCCCAGCCAGTGTGGCTAAGATTCAGAGTCAAGGTTGTCACCTACATGTTATGCTAAGAGGGTACAAAGGTTCATTTGTGAAGCATAATTCTTCTCTTTCTGCCTTTATTGGTTTATCCTTTTGAGTCCTGGACTCATAGACTATGATTTTAATAGTTTTTCCAATAATAATGATTTCTAGAAAGCCAACCTGACTCCATATAATTTGCTATATTAGTTGCTGCACAAATGTTGTTTAGACTGGGGAAATCTGCAAATCTTCATAATTTACATATTTTAAAAATACCTCCTTTATGTGTATAAAAATGCCAGAATGAAACCCATCACTCTGTAAGTAATTAAATAATTAATAAAACCTTAAAATTTATACTCTAGTGAATTCATTATTGCAACAGGTGGTATAACTGGGATAAGGTTATCTTAACTATATGTTTGGCTATTTTTTCTCAATTGCTTTTATGTTCTCTTAAAAATCCATTCTGACATCTTAACTTTATATTGGGCCTCCGAACTGTAGCTCAAGGGTCTTTGCCTCGCCCTTGGCAAGATATGAAGCTGTAGGGCTCAATTTCTAGGGCTGTAAAATTAAACATAAAGTCCAGGGGTTTTAACTATAGTCTTAGAAGCAGTTATAAGAATGTTGACTTCAGCTTTCTCATGTATAACAGAGATGTTCTTATTTCTAACGGGGAGTGACAGAATTAGTATGATCAAGTTGACAGAAAACTGAGGAAAGCCTACTACACCAACAGGTGTGGATGTCATTATGATCTTAAGTACATAGGATCCTAGTTGGCCATAGAGACCCTCAAAGGTGGCAGTGTTGCTCAGTTAGTAGAGTGATTGCTTAGTAGGCATGTGGTGAGATGTTGTCTCATAGCAACAGGTGCATAGTGATGCAGGATGCTCAGTGGGATGCTGCCTCATAGCAACAGGTGCAGAATGACAGAGGATGCTCAGTGAGATACTGTCTCATAGCAACAGGTGCATAGTGATGCAGAATGCTCAGCGGGATGCTGTCTCATAGCAACAGGTGCAGAGTGATGGAGGATGCTCAGTGAGATGCTGCCTCATAGCAACAGGTGCAGAGTGACAGAGGATGCTTGGTGCCATCTTCTGGTCTCTATATATGTACACACTCTCTCACACAGACACGTACAAACACAAACCAATAAGCAAATAAATATTTAAATATTTATGAATATAAAGGAACATTTAAAAACCAAATAAAAACAATTTAAGTAGTCAATAACTTTAATCTCCCTAAAAAGAAATGTCTGGGTGGTACCTTCTACATTCATGAATACCTGGAGTCTACTGTCCCCAACAGAAATTGCAATTTCTTTTTCTTTACTTCTCTAGTATTTTAAAAATTCCTACCACACAGTAAGTGATTATGAAAGGAAAGAATGAGGTATCAGGGAAGAATATTATTGACCGTGCTAAACTACAGCATATGGAATAGACTCTCACAAGAGCCCAGAGACAGGCAGGGCCACGGTATGTTGGAAAGTGCACAAGGTTGGAGGTCAGTAGCTCTTGTGCTGTGCGTTTTGATTTTGTCACTTTATGTGTATGTGACACTAAACTAGCAAGAAACTCTTGCTATATCATTACAAAGAATGGTCATAAAATCGAGTTCTGTAAACTGTAATAATGACCTTGTTTCTGTAGACTTTCTGCTTTGTGTTTGAGATGGGTTCTTAACGAATTCTAGACCAGACTCAAACTCATCATTTACCCAAGAAAGATCTTAAATTCCTCTTTCTCTTCCTGCCTCCTCTACCTCCTCAGTGCTGGGATTTCTAATCAGTGTTACCACGTCCAATATAGTAGATGGTCAAGTTCAAACCCAGAACTCCCCAAATCTAGGAGTTTTCTCAGCTAGAATGAAAGCTGGCGTGCCCTGGAGATCATCTTGTTTATGAACCCTTGGAGCCAAGGCTACAGATGTGTGCCAGATGGGATCTGAAATCCAGTCCTTATGACTGACCAGCAGGGGGTCTTCACCCCTGAACCATCTCTCTAGCACCTCTATTTTATTTTATGTATATTAATGTATTCCATTAGTAAGTATAGATTTTCCTTGTACTTTCAAAGAATTGGCTATTTGAGGAAGTTATCTATTTGGCAATACATTACCTTGAGGAGTTGGACATTTTTAGGGTGTGAACATTTTTAGAGAATGCTCCATAATTTTCTAATAGAGGGTGTGGGAAACAGTAAAATTTAAGGACTCTTGAAGGCATGCTATTCCTTTGGATTAAGTCTTTCCTAGAATTCAACATCCTGTATTTTCTACCATCCTCAGTTCTTCCAGCTTGATTCCTTAGGACTGGAGCAATGATGGAAGATTTATGCTCATGTTTTAGCTGTTCATTCTTTGAATATCAAGGGAGTGTGCCGTGAGACAGTAATACTCACAGACACAATGAGGCTGCAAGATCAGAAAGCCGAGCCTGGGTCCAGTGTCCCTTTTATTTCAGGCTTCGACCAACAAGACTTTCCATTATTTCCCTGAGTGCCCAGGAGGGTGAATGAACACAGATTACTGGTGACATCAGGACGATGGTGCATTTCTGCTGGGGCTTTGTGCGCCCTGTCCCAAAGGAGACCCTTAGACATAACGCATGAACATGCAGGCTAATGATTTAAGGGTAATTTTGTTATCCTTAATGCTTTTAAACATATTTTCCTAGTGGAAATTCTTCAAGATAAGCACTGAAGCACTTAGCATTGCTGCTCCTATATTCCATTTGTCTGAGTCAAAATACAGATAGCACCAGAAACAGGCATCTTAAGCTAATACCACATGAATGACATCAATACAGTGCTTAGCAAGAACTCGATACACTTACTATAAAGCCTTTTAGTTGTCTCTTACTGACTCTTGAGTAGGCAAGTCCATTTTCAAATTAGATGGGGGTAAAAACCACTGGAAGTGGGATTTTCAGAAGAACTTTCATTTATTACCAACAATTGGTGTTACACTCCCCACAAACTTTGCAGTCTGTTAGGTGCAGAGTGCTTTCTCCCTCTCTGGAGACAGGTAGAAGGTTGTGGCTGTCCACTCTCTGGAGGGTTACAGACCTTGTTTTCTCTGCTCTCTCGAGGTCCCAGATTTTCTGTGATGCTTGTGCAGCAGCCAGCTCCCAGGTGTGACACATCCATATTACCTCAGCAACAGCACAGACTCCAAAGGAACCTTTCCTTTTTTATTTATTTATTTATTTATTTATTTATTTATTTATTTATTTATTTTTATTTATTTAGTGTAGCTATTTTATTTTATTTTTAAATATTTTTATTCGATATATTTTTTATTTACATTTCAAATGATTTCCCCTTTTCTAGCCCCCCACTCCCCGAAAGTCCCGTAAGCCCCATTCTCTCCCCCTGTCCTCCCCAAAGGAACCTTTCTAATGCACGGACATCTTGGTTCAATTTACCTTCTATCCATGGTCCTGCAAAGCCTGCCTCCAAGCTGATGAGTTCGTTCACTCTCCTGAGTCATCTATAATCTCCAAAATCAAAACACAAACAAAAGCAGCTTACAAATTACTTCTGAGGGCCAGAGAGATGGCTCAGCATGGGTCGTCTCCAAGCCTGACAATTCAAGTTCCATCTCAGGAACCCACAGGGTAGAGGTGAGAGCTGACTTCACACTTTCGCACTTACCAAGGCACATAAGCCCGCCCCATGAATGAGTAAATGAATGAACGAAGAAAGAAATATTAATAAGAAAAAAGTAATATCCTTTGCTGAAGGTAATTTGAGAAAACCATTCAACTCCGAGAACATATATAAAAGAGAAAGCGTTCAAACTGTCCACGGTCCAGTGCCCGCACACCGTAGCTCTTCAGCCTTGCAAATGTGTTGCATTAGTGGGTCAAACTCATTTTGTTTCAGAAAGCTGCACAAAGGAAGCATTTGTACTCAGTGTCTCATCTCCCGTCATCTGTCACCTGTCACTTGTCACCCCACTGTCTCAGTTCCAAGCCTCTCTGTCCAACCTTCTCCAGGAGAAAGAAACCCACCCTGGAATGCCTGGACGGATCAGCAATCTGGCTGGACCCAGAACACAGCTCATTTAACTCATTTAATTTACATCCATTGGCTCTTTAGAGCGCTGTTCCTAGGCTTCTAGCCATGGAAGAGGAGGAGCTGCAAAACAATTTCAAAGTTTCATTTGTTTGTTTGTTTTACTGGTTATGATGTAGACTGTGGATTGTAGGTTTTGTTGAGAGCAAAACCATTTATTCTCCAGCTGCACATGCTCGACTGCAAACATAAATTTCTGCTACACCGAGTCTGTTGTTTAGGCCTTTTCTTTGTTAAAGCAAGTCAGAAGTCCAAGAGGTATTGGAAAGGAAGCGCAAGCCATTTTTCAGCAGAACTAAACACAGAGAGGAGTAGAAGTGAAAACTTCTCAGTGCCTTGAGAGTCCTCACCGTGGGAAAGATAATGGAAGTCTGGATTCAGGGCCTGCTTTTCCCCAAGTAGAGAAAGCTACACTTTTGAGGTTGTACTTCTCAGATGTGGAGAAAGGGAGTTCAAGAGCTTTTGGGCAAGAGTATCCCCAGTTTCCAGTTATTTCTGCTTTCACTAATCCAAAGCCTTTTTTGCTTCTCTCTTTGCTTAGCCTTGGTCTTGTGGTCGTGGTCACTTACGCTCCAAGCACAGCCTCTCTCTTGTCTGTCAGACTGTTCTTCACCCAGAACAGACCACTCATTTCACTCCTGAGTGAGGAAGAGCAGCTTACTAACACAAGGATGTGCAAGTAAGACTGCTTGACAGGGGAAGGCTCCTTCTCAGCCACGCCTCCTGTCCACAGGGGAAGGCTCCTCCTCAGCCACGCCTCCTGTCCACAGGGGAAGGCTCCTCCTCAGCCACGCCTCCTGTCCACAGGGGAAGGCTCCTCCTCAGCCACGCCTCCTGTCCACAGGGGAAGGCTCCTCCTCAGCCACGCCTCCTGTCCACAGGGGAAGGCTCCTCCTCAGCCACGCCTCCTGTTCACACCAGAAATAGAATAGCAGAGAAAGCTGTGCAGTCACTTTCCATCCCAGCTGCTGAGCTGCTGGGTCTTATTTGACTTACAGTGAGCCCATAATGCTCTTCTCTGACCTGACACCGAGGATACAGCTGACTGTGTAAATGCACAGCTAGGCAAAGCTTTGTTTCCACAATCCCCATACAGCCTTCAATCCTGGTCTTGGGGTTAGCCCTCCCCCTTTCTGGCCTTACTGTGTGAGCACGCTCATTGCCCATGTCCACCAATTCTGCCTTTTTTTATTCCGTGTATCCGGTTTAGACCTTTGCCCTTGTTAATTTCGCCTCTCCATCCCCCACCCCACATCTCTTCCCCTCTCTACAGTAAGAATGTGTACTGGGTAGTTTTATGGTCAACTTGATGCAAGATAAAGTAACCTGAGAGGAGGGGACCTCAACTAACAAGACTGAGCTGTATGCAAGCCTATAGGACATTTTCTTTCCTTTATTTTTTCCCTATTCACATTTTCTTTTTCTTTTTATTCTTTAATCTTTTTTTAAAACAATTTTTTGTCGGATATTTTCTTTATTTACATTATCCCCTTTCCTGGTCCCTTCCTCCCGACACCTGAAGCGCCCCTCCCGTCCCCCCATGCTTCTATGAGGTTGCCCCCCCTCACACACCCACTCCTGCCTTCCTACCCTTGAATTTTCCCATACTGGGGCATCAAGCCTTCTCAGGACCAAGAGCCTCTCCTCCCACAGATGCCCAACAAGGCCATCCTCTGCTGCATATGCTGCTGGAGCCATGGGTCCCTCCATGTGTACTCTTTGGTTGGAAGTTTAGTCCCTGCGAGCTCTGCGGGGGTCTGGTTGCTTGATATTGTTGTTCCTCCTATGGGGCTGCAAACCCCTTCAGCTCCTTTCCCTAACTCTTCCACTGGGGACCCAGTGCTCAGTCCAATGGTTGGCTGTGAGCATCTGCCTCTGTATTTGTTCAGGCTCTGGCAGAGCCTCTCAAAAGACAGCCATATCAGGTTCCTGTCAGCGAGCACTTCTTGACATCTGCAATAGTGTCTGGGTTTTGTGATTATATATGGAATGAATCCCCAGGTGGGGCAGTTTCTGGATGGCCTTTTCTTCAGTCTCTGCTCCACACTGTGACTCTGTATTTGCCCCTGTGAGTATTTGTTTCCCTTTCTAAGAAGGAACAAAGCACCCACACTTTGATCTTCCTTCTTGAGCTTCATGTGGCATGTGAATTGTATCTTGGGTATTCCAAGATTCTGGGTTAATATCCACTTATCAATGAGTGCATACCATGTGTGTTCTTTTGTGATTGGGTTACCTCACTCAAGATGATATTTTCTAGTTCCATCCATTTGCCTAAGAATTTCATGAAGTCATTGTTTTTAATAGCTGAGTAATACGCCACTGTGTAAATGTACCATATTTTCTGAATCCATTCCTCTGTTGAAGGTCCCAGCTTCTGTCTATTATAAATATGGCTGCTATGAACATAGTGGAGTAGGTGTCCTTATTACATGCTGGAGAATCCTCTAGGTATATGCCCAGAATGGTATAGCAGGGTCCTCCGGTAGTATTATGCCCAGGTTTCTGAGGAACTGCCAGACTGATTTCCAGAGTGGTTGTATCAGCTTGTAATAATACCAGCAATGGAGGAGTCCTAATATTTTCTTTATAGTCCAGTCATTATCCCCCTCCGGGTCTGCCTTCCAACTGTTCCTCATCCAGTTCCTACTCCCCTTTCTCCAAGATGATGTTCCCATCCCAACCTTAACCCCCACCCCCACCCCGCTCCCTGGGGCCTCAAATCTCTTGAGGGTTAGGTGCATCTTCTCTCACTGAGGTCAGACCTGGCAGCCCTCTGCTGTGTATGTGTCAGGGATCTCATCTCAGCCGGTGTTTGCTGCCTGGTTGGTGGGCCAGTGTTTGAGAGATCTCGGGAGTCCAGGCTAGTTGTGCTGCTCCTCCTACAGGGTTGCCCTCCTCCTCAGCTTCTTCCAGCATCTCCCTAATTCAAGCCCAGGAGTCCCCAGCTTCTGTCCATTGGTTGGGTGTAAGTATCTGCATCTGACTCCTGTCTGTAAGCCTGCCATAACATTAGTAATAGTGTCAGTAATTGGAGTTTGCTGTGGGAGGGACCAGTCCACAGTTGGTGTTGCCACCCCTGAGCTGGTGGTCCTGGGTGCTATAAAGGAAGCAGGCTGTGCAAGTCAGAGGGAGATGGCCAGTAAGCAGTACTTCTCTGTTGTCTCCAGGTTTGTGCCCAGTTTGAGTTTCTGTCCTGACTTGCGTTGGGGTCATTGTGTTTCACTACAGCAATAGTAATCCTAACTAAGAGGGAATTTAAATGGACAAGACAATCTATCTCGAGCCAATATTTTGGATAACGTGATTTTTAAAAGAGGCTGGCTTTTTAATATCTCAAGATATCGTATCTTCTATTTTTACATATTATTGACATGGTTAGGGAATTGCTTATCAGAGATGAAACTGCTCCTAAAATTCCCTTCTCTGTGCAAATGAAGGAACTGAAGCAATGACCTCTGTGGGATTTTTCTAGCCTTATAAATGTGCACCACTTTGTTTCCTTGGACAAGGGGAGGCCTTGTCCTGTCTTTCCACAGTGTGCATTTTCTTGGTCAGTGGTTGAGCACCTGTTTGGGGACTCTGAGAACAATGCACCACAGTTCCCAGAGCACCCCCGCCCATTTTAGCTTGGAGCAGCAAAACACCTCTCTAGCAGACATCTCAACTCAGGTTTCTGCAATAGGTTAGAATTCCCAGCATTCCTTAGAGCAATCTATCAGTTAATTTCATCTGTATTTTCTCTTGGAAGCCAGGAAGTTTATTTAGAGGTGATGGAGAAAGTATGTACAGTCCTCTCAAGTATCATGAATGAAAAGGCATTCAATATCTAATCATAGTATTAACTTGTTATATATCAATATACAAAGTTAAAAGCTGAAAGGTACTTTTATTTATTTCATGGAGGGATAGGCCAACTTTTTTTTTTTTTAAAGATTTATTTATTATATGTAAGTACACGTTACTGTCTTCAGAGACTCCAGAAGAGGGCATCAGATCTCATTACAGATGGTTGTGAGCCACCATGTGGTTGCTGGGATTTGAACTCAGGACCTTTGGAAGAGCAGTCAGTGCTCTTAACCACTGAGCCATCTCGCCAGCCCCACGCCAACTTTTTTTTTTTTTATTCTGTTCTATTTCAAAGCAGTTTAATGTTTACGGAAAGGTTGAGCAGGCAGGAAGAATATTTTTGAGTGTAGGTTAGTTCTTGTTACTTGTCATAAACTATAGTCACCTGGGAAGAGAGAACCAGCAACAGAAGGAATTGCTTCCATCTCCAGCAGGCTGGCTTGTGGGCATGTTGGCAGGGCCTTGTCTTGATTGAGATTGATGTAGGAGGTCCGTCCACTGTGGGCGGTGTCACCCCCTACGCAGGTGGTTCTGGATTGTATTCGAAAGCTGGCTGAGTAGGAGGAAAGGAAAGCAAGCCAGGAAAGGGCATTCCTCTCTCATCTCTGCTTCAGTTCTTTTCCTGACACCATCCCTGATGATGGACGGTGATCCGGAAGCATAAGCCAAATCAGCCCTTCCTTCCCCAAGTTGCTTTTGGTCGGTGTCAAATCATAACAACCGAGGAACAAATGTGAACATCTGCCATTACCTCTTCTGTCAGTTGCTTCAATCAATGATGTCTCACGTTAACCCGGTACCTACATTATAACTGGTATGCATTATAATTAATTATTTATTAGTTTTATTGTGACAATTAAGATGCGTGGTTGTTTGAGTATTTTTCAAATCTTTTTTCTGTTAAAATATGTTAGTTACCCAGAGGATTCCCTACCATGTAATAAGGATACATGCTCTACTATGTTCATAGCAGCCCTATTTATAATTGCCAGATGCTGGAAAGAACCCAGGTATCCCTCAACAGAAGAGTGGATGCAAAAAATGTGGTATATCTACACAATGGAGTACTATTCAGCCATTAGAAACAATGAATTCATGAAATTCTTAGGCAAATGGATGGAGCTAGAGAACATCACACTAAGTGAGGTAACCCAGACTCAAAAGGTGAATCATGGTATGCACTCACTAATAAGTGGTTATTAACCTAGAAAACTGGAATACCGAAAACATAATCCACACATCAAATGAGATACAAGAAGAAAGGAGGAGTGGTCCCTGGTTCTGGAAAGACTCAGTGAAACAGTATTCGGCAAAACCAGAACGGGGAACTGGGAAGGGGTGGGAGGGAGGACAGGGGAAGAGAAGGGGGCTTACGGGACTTTCGGGGAGTGGGGGGGGCTAGAAAAGGGGAAATCATTTGAAATGTAAATAAATTATATCGAATAAAAAAAATTAAAAAAAAAAAAGAAAAAAAATATGTTAGTTACTGTGTATGTATATACCGTGACATGATTCTCTTCTCTCTGTCCACTTCCGTGTGAGTTTCTGGGGATCAAACTCAGGCTGTCAAGCTCACATGGCAAACATGTTTCCTTGGTGGTTGACCCAAAGGTCTGTGTTCTAGCTGGAATCCTTGTAATCCTTGTTGCTGTTTTCTCAGTGTCGTCCCTAGCTTCCATGACTTTAGCAGTTTGAGGAGGGCAGAGGCACTGAGGTCATTACGGGGATACCCGCTGCTGGAATTTGTGGGGTTCATTTTTCTCATATAATTAGACTGCATTATGCTTTGGGGAAAATGATCCCAGACTAAAGAGCCATCCCCATCACATCTCGTTAGAGATAACTTCACTGATGTGACTCATCCCTGTGGACGGGAGCCTGGCCGTTTGGCTGATACACTGTCTGCGAGGGTTTTCCAGTGAACTCAACCATTCTGAAACTGTTATTGATTATACTTTCAAACAAAGATCTAGATTCAAGATGTAGAAGTTAATTTGGAAATGTACACACAAATAGTCTTGATAATAATGAAGGTGAAGGAAGTGCCCCCTCCGCACCCCTTTGGTTTCTGGGTGAAGAAGGCAGACCCTCTGCACCCCGTTGGTTTCTGGATGAAGAACGCAGACCTTCTTTATCTAGCTCCTAACTTCCTCCCACCACTCTCCACAGGAGGCCAGCTTCTCTGGTCACAGTCAGCACAGCAGGAGGCTGAGGGCGAGGTGACATTTTCCTATGGGATGTGTCAGCCCCAGGAAGGAATGGCTGCCCTGTAGACACCGACCTAGGTCTGTCAGTTCAGATATTTCATTCTAGGCTAAGCTATCTGATGGAGCACGATGGATGGGCATTTTCAGCCTTTGTGAATGCCTTACTCAGAAAGGCAAAGGCATTTCCTAATTCCTGTTGGCCTCTTTCTAGCTAGACTCAGCCCAGGCTGATGAGAATGTGAAGCGTGGCCAGTGGGCACAGTGTCACTATTTTTATTATAGCAAAGAGTTGGTCATAGGATGCAGTGTGGTAGTGGGGTGCCGGCATGGACCATGAAAGGGCCTGGTCTCCTTCTCCAGCAACACAAATCCAAACCAAATCAACCAAAATGAGTGAAAGAAGTACTGAAAAGTACATTTTAGAGAGCATTTATTTGGATATTTGTCTTATTTTTATGCTAGTGGAGCTAGGAAAGTCTTAATGGACTGTAGATGTGTTCTCCATGATGAGGTTGAGTCTCTACATTTGAATTCAAAGAGTTTTTTTTAATCAAACCCTTTACATAAGTTGATGTGTGTTTATATATTTCACTAGTGACATACAAAGTAATTTAAAAATTACATATATATTTCTTCAATATGTCCCTTAATTTTGATATTTAATATTTATGCTTTTGTTTACACGAACACATGTGTGCAATTACCTCTTTTTTCACACATGCTCCTATAAAGACTTTTTTTTGCCATTAACATAGTAGGGTATAAACTACACAATTTTTTTCCTAGAACTTGGGGACAGATTGTGCCCTTTTGAGTTATCTTATTGGAAGTAAATCATAAGACCTATGTGAATTAGATTGCGTTTTAAACATTCCTTGCATTCATCATATTTTAAATGTCATTGCTACTATGCCTACACGCCTAGGCTCTACCTTGGTATAGAGATAGGGCACCATTGATCCTGGAGTTCACTGATTGACCAGACTGGTGTTTTTGTGATCCCTCAACATCCTCTTGCCTCTGATTCTCCCATCACCGAGGGTTTCAAAGCTGCCTCTTCAAGTCATGCAGATTCAGCCCCTTCGCCTTTGTCATGGTGAGGCATTGCTCCATCTTCCTATCAGGAGAGTATGCTTTATGTCAAAGCGCTGCGATGGTCTGTGTAAGGTATGATGCACTTCCACGTCTGTTTCTCTGTGATTTCCCTCCACCTCCATCCCATGAAGTCTGGAATGTGGTGTTTCCATGATCACTTTACTCAGTCCTTCATTCTTTTCTTCAGTAAATATGCTCAAGTGCCGAGGTCATGGCGGCTGCTCTGATAGACACAGGGCTCCATGCTAAGCCAGCATTCCCTGATTTGTGGAGCTCAAAGTCCAGTGCGTTCTGCTGCTGACACCAGCCCTGACCCTGACCTGTCCTTCTAAGCTCAGGCTTAACTGACTACGTTTGATCTTTAGGAGCTAGGGGCTATGGTTCTCATCTTGGTGTGTTTGGCTTGTGTGCTGGTTAGGATTTATTTATTTATTTATTTATTTATTTATTTATTTATTTATTTATTTATTTATTTTTGTCAACTTGACAACAGATGTGTCACCTGGGAAGAGAGACCCTCGGTTGAGAAAATACCTCCATTCATTGGCCTCTACAGGTCTGTGGGGGCATTTTCTTGATTAATAATATGGGAGGGGCTGACCACAGTGCCACCCCTGGGCAAGTGGTCCTGGATGATATAAGAAAGCTATGATGACTGAGACTGAGAAAGCTGTGGAGAGAGCAAGGCAGGAAGGAACATTCCTCCATGGGCTCTGATTCTTTTCCTGCCTTAGCATCCTTTGACAATGGGCTAAAAGCTGTAAGATGAAATAAACCTTTTCTCCCCAAGTTGCTTTTGAGCATAGTTTTACAGCAACAGAGACACACACTAACCAAACTGCAGCTTGTTAGGACAACATTAGCTTTCTCCTTTCACATTGTTGTCTCTTTATCTCTTCATGAGTCTGTTTACTCATGAAATGAATCTCCTCAAAGTGCCCTCTCTCCATGTCATCTCTTTCCTTAAACATCTTGGGTACCAGTGGCCATCTCTCAGTAATGCTCAAACCGCACAGATTGTAATAGTCTATGTTATTATTAATAGTAGTTTTAATCTAAGACCTGTAGGTCTTAAAATAGCTCCAGCTGTTTTGTTTTCCCATTTTATCTTTCTGTTAACAGTGTTTAACAGGAGTGGTTTATTCCTGGCTGCTTACACATTGGCTTACCTCAGGAGTGACAATGCTTCATTTTCCTTCGGGTCCTTTCAGCCTTCTCTGTCATCCTAACTATATTCTCCTCTGAACTGCCTTAAAAATTCAGCTTACCTAACACCAAGCCCTTGGATTCTTGGTCTACCTACAGTTCATGTGGCTGTGTTGGCTTGATTGGGAAAACACTAGCAAAACCAGACAACACCAGATCACCAGGCTGGGAAACAGGGCTTGAGGTTTGCTTTGCATTTTCTCTTGACAGCACTGTGGTCTTCAGTATGTGTTGTTAAAGCTTCACTTTCCTTGTCAACAGAATATAGATCACAGGATGGTTTTCATGAGTTATTTTGAAAAATATTTAAAGTACTATGTAAGAAAGTCAATATAATTTTGGTGCTATTAGGAACATATAAGTTACAGGCTATTATTGTAAATATTGCTTTTATTTCCTCAGATGAAGGGATGAAGTAAGAACCTTATCTAAGCTGTGCGAACACATGACTTGGGCTGAGTCCAGACGGTTTCCTTCTCTCTTCTAACTATCCCTAGGCCTAGGCCTGGACCCTTCGAGCCTCTGCACAATCTCGTCTTCCAAGCTGACTGATTCAGTCTGGCTTCTCTCAGGTTCTTACTGAATTGCTCTGTTTGGCCTCAAACTAATTTTGGTAATATGTTCCAATCTTCTGGTTCCTTCTCACTCTCTGTCTCATTCTGTCTTCACCTGTGCCTAGCTTGTTCTTTCTGTCTCTGTAAAACTGTTCCAGTAAACCTGTCATACACACGCACTACCCAGCACCCACAACCTTTTGTTTCTCTCTCACTGCTCCTCTCCTTTGAGTTGGGAGTATCCTTTCTTTGACTCATTCTGTCAAATCTTACTTTGTGTGTCCCTCAATTAGACATCACTTTCAAACATCTGCTTCCTTTTATAAACTAACCTTTCTTTATTTTTAGAGATTAAAGGTGTGTACTAAAGGTGTGTCTGTATTCTAGCCAGGTCATACTGTAACCCAGGGCATATCTGTATTCTGGCTGGATTATATTTTTAGATGTGATCCCTTGCTAGAGCAGCCATGTTGCTGTATTAAAATTCCTATTATTATTATTAACTATATTTTATTTAATTGTACAATTTCTATCTATCTTGGAACACAAAGAAAGCCTATACATTATTACTATACGCCTTTTGGGTAGGAATCAAAGAAGGGAGGGAGCTAAGATATTGCTTTTAGCTCCTGGGGTCCCTAAAAGCCATCTAAATATTCATCCACTTGGTTGGAAATGAGGCTTCTGTTGTTGACCCTGGGGTCATGAACCTACTAGGCAAGCACTTACCCACTGAGTTTCATCCTTAGCACTTAGATGTGGTTTTGAACAGTTGTGGCTGGACAAGAATAAGGTGTGAACGGAAACACGTGGGAAGGAGGGTCAGCCAATGTGCCTATTGTTACTATTTAGTAAGAATAATGGGGACGGGGAAAGCTAGATTAAAATAGTGAGTCTTCATTTTCAGCGGGAGGTGGGGTTTTTCATTTGTTTTTTGTCTTTAAGTTATTTTTAATCATTGTTTTGTTTGGTTAAAGGGTGAGAGGAGATCCTGACAAAACTGATGCTGATGATGAAAGGGTTTGTCTGGTTAATATCTCATCAGGGGCACACAGTTTTGAGAGTCTCATCGTTGCCAAATTCACAGCAAAACCTCTGGTGAGAAAGAACGAAAATGAAGAGACCTGAAATAGTTTACTATGGAATCCTCATTCCCAGTGAGAGGCCAGGAGAATCTAGTTGAATAGTGACTCTGAAGGAGGCTTTTTAAGCTTTTTAGCTGCTTTTTCAGTGCAGCTAAATGTAAGCCATCATTAACACAGAGAGAGCTACAGCCTCACAGTGGGAAGGGGAGTACTTCAACTGCTGAGCCCCCTCTCTCAGAGACCAGTAAACCTGGATGAAAGGCCTGGACTGAGTTTTTCAGTTGCAGAAGGAATAATGCACATTCTGTCGGTGGCAACGGCGTCCTCAAAGGCTCTGCAGAGTGGTTCAATGGAGCCAGAGCCAAGGGCTTCAAGCAGTGGCTCTGTGTCTTTGTCAGTCTCTGGAAACTGGGGCTAAAATTAAAAGTAGTTCAACGGTTCTAAATGTCAGACGGACTGCTTTGCTCAGCACGCAGCACAATGTTGACTTTCCTCTTGTGTTCTGGGCTATTGTGTGAGATGTTGGATCCGGCCCTGTTAGCACTTCACTGATACAAGAGCCCAAAGACCAATTTAATCCACAATTAATATTCTGTGATGTGATGTCATTACCAGTATGCCTGGGACTTTAATTGAGCATGTTTTTTGGTGAACTTGTTTTATTCTTTTGGTCCTTGGAGACTATATTCTTTTTTTGCTGTCATTACCTCCCCCTCCCATGGAAAGTTCTTGTGAATGCCTAAGTATTACATTTCCTAAATCGGTCCTAGAACACACAGAGGGTTATTGACCACACATGAGTGAACTATGGAAAGATTTTATAACGTTCGAATAGCCATCTGAGACTCGTGGTCACACACACAATTCCAGGAAATTTATAACTGGTTGTGATTGAAGTATCTGAATACTCGTTTGTAGTTTTGATGGATCCTAGTGAGGCTTTGTGAATGTGGACATTATATCTGTTGAAATTGTGATCTTAATTTAGATAAAACAGACTCAGAAAGATAAATGGTGAGCATGCTAGTGGATACTCAGAGAGAACTCATGGAAACTGGAGTGTGAGCAGGCCTTAACTCCATGACAGCTCTCAATGGCCTATATGAAAGCAAATAGGACAAAGAATTGGGAAAGTGGTTTGTGGAATGTTCCAGAATTTTGTTTGATGGCTCATTAAAACACAAAGCACTGCATTCTGTTTGGGAATTTCTAATTCAAGAGCTGGGAGTTGGGCCCAAGAAATCGTATGTCTAAGTTCCTAGGTGATATTATTGATAATCTTGCAGGTTTAGAGATCCCCTGGGATAAGAATTATTCTCATGATTCATTATGCAGAAGAATCATCTTAGAGAGCCCAGAAAATCTCCAAGAACATTTTATGGGACTTAAGAATCAGTGATTCAAAATTTTTTAAATTTCATTTTTGAGATTATAATATAATTACATAGTTTTTCCTTCCTTTTCCTCTCCCCAAAACTTTCCATATGCCCTTTCTTGGTTCCATTAAAATTCATGACTCTTTTCCATTAATTGTTATTACATGCATATATGCATGTACATTTGTATTCCTAAATATACCCTGCTTAGTCTGTGTAATGTTACTTGAGTATATGTTTTCAGGGCTGACAATTTGGTGTTGGATAATTAGTTGGAACTTTCATTCCTGGAGGAGACAATTTCTCCCACTCTCAGCATTCCCTAGTTCACTATGGTTCTTTATGCAGGGTTGAGCCCTCATGGGCTTGCTCTTGTTCACAGGCACATTTACTGGAAAGCCCTATCATGATTCTGGTTCCAGGTTCCAGGAAGACTTTAAACCACAGGGGCAGCTTCATATTGTATTTTTGACTTCTTCATTTTTCATAATTATCATGGTAGAGTTCTAACATTATTTAAGGTAAGAGAAAATCAAGTGGAAATATTATTATAATTTAGAGACTTGGGTCCCCAGGGAGTGGGGAGATCTGGTTAGGTGGGTGGGGGTGGGGTGGCGACATCCTCTTGGAGAGGTTGGGAAGGAGGTGTGGGATGTGGAACAGTCAGGGCAGACCAGGAGGGGGATGAAGTCTGGACTGTAAAAAATAATTAAAGAATAAATTAAAAAAATAATTTAATGGTTTAATTATAATTATACCATATAAAACTATGATGTATTGCAATACAATAGGATGAATAGTTAGCAGAATCTGAGATCACCCGCTATCAAGTAAACTAATTCTTTTTAAAGGAGACAGTGAAATATAATGGGAAAAAGAACAGACTTTCGTGATTGATAGGTTCTGACTTTCCTACTTACACTGTTTGGGCAAGTTGTGATGATTGTTTTCCTCTTATGGAAAGAAATAGCAATTCTAGAGGCATACTGGGAAGATTATATATATAATATGTATCATATGTATACTATAGCTTATGATGTACTGTAAATAAATGGGAGCCATGAAAAGGAAGAGGAGGAGTGTGAAGTAAATCAAAATACATTGTATGCACGTATGAAGTTCTCAAAGAATTAACAAAACCATTGTCTTAGTCACTTTTATATTGGTGTGATAAAATACCATTACCAAGGTAACTTGTAAAAATAACATTTAATTGGGCCTATGGTTTTAAAGGGCTAGAGACCATGAAGCAGAAAGAAGGCACACTGGGAATTGTGCCAGTCTTTTGAAACCTCAAAGCCCATCCCCAGTGATACACCTCCTCAATACTTGCTAATCCTTTCCAAACATTTCCACTAATTGGGAACCGCCTATTCAAAGATATGAACCTATGGGGCCAGTCTCATCCAAGCCGTCTCAAACATTGCAATAAAAGAAGCAATGGTGACCACACGTGTCTCTCATTTGTTAGTTCACACCACTGGCTATCCAGTGACGATGGCTATCCAGCTTCATGCTCCTCAGCTAGCAATTTCAGCAAAAGCTTTTGAATGGATTTAGCTTGAGTATAAAAATAAATATCATTGCTTGAAAGTCTTTCACGTAAGATTTATGAGTCCTTTTGAAGATAATACATTAAAGAAAATTTAAAACAAACTTTTGGATGTTGTGCAATGAAAAGTATTTCTTTTCTGTGATTAAATAGGCGTGATCAATGCATATTTTCTGAAATGCTAATGAGATATTTGAAAAAATGAGATGTGCTTGTATATTGGCTTGCCCTATGTCTTCAAGAATGATAAAAGCCAGTTCCTCTATCTATCTATCTATCTATCTATCTATCTATCTATCTATCTATCTATCTAATTCTAAAGATAATAATTATATGAATGTAATATAACAATTCTGGGATTTCTTGTTAAGCTCGGTAACTCTAAGGAGTATCTTTGCACACTCCTCTACCCCCATTTCCCCTTACTGAAGAATAGATAGACATACTCAGGATTGCTGAAGAAACTTCAATGAACACAGAAGTTAGTCAAACTATAGAAACCCATAAGGTGCGTGGTACATTACCATAGGACAACTATCATCTCTCCTAGGCAAGGCATGGATGGCCACAGTAAAGGAAAGTGTGCTACTGGGAATGGATGGGGCACCATCTGGAGGAAGCTGAAGTGAGAGCTGATGCTATTGTCAGAGTCATGTGAGCAGGAGGGAACAGATAAATGAATATCTTTACCTCTCTCCTCTTCCATCTAGGAATATGCTGTCTAGTCATTCCACTGGACAAACCCAGTGGAATCCACTGGGCAGGGAATTCAAGTGATGATGTCTGTAGAGTCAGCATCATTGTACAAAATCAGGTCAGAGGAGGAAAAGCACACAGATGTGAGGGATGTGTGCTAAGGTGGAAATCATGAAGCAATGATTTCTTTTATCAGAAAGAAGTGCTCTGAGATGAATCAAAGGCACAGGAAAATAAAAATAGGATTAGCTGTTTGTATGGATAGAAAGAGCTTCTGTCTGGGTGCAGGATGAATGAAATTATGTTGGAAAGATGTTCAGATACATAGTTTCTAAAGACAGTTTAAAGATAAAAGATGTGGTGGTTTGAATATCCTTGACCCGGGGAGTGGCACTATGAGGAGGTATGGTTGTTGGAGTAGGGGTGGTCTTGTTGAAGGAAGTGTGTCATTGTGGGTGTGGGCTTTAAATTTAAGACCCTTATCCTAGCTGCCTGGAAGCCAGTCTGCTCCTGGCTTCCTTTGGACGAAGATGTAGAGCTCTCCATTCTTCCTGTGCCTTGTCTGCCTGGAAGTCATCATGCCCCACCTTAATGATAATGGATTGAACCTCTGAACCTGTAAGCTGGACCCAACTAAATGTTGTCCTTTATAAGAGTTGCCTTGGTCATGGTGTCTGTTGACAGCAGTAAAACACTAACCAAGACAGATGTTGTTCTCTAGATCAAAAAGTAAATGGAAAAAGAGTCTTTTCTAGCCACATTGAATGACAAGAAAAATCTTAATGTGAAAGGCTGAATCTTACTGGGGAAAAGAGATGGAGACAGGAGACAGTGTTTGGAGAACACTGGCTTAGAATTGGAGAAGAAGTGACTGTCATCTGGACCCTTCATTCTTGGTGTGGCAGACTAGGTAGGAGCTGAATCGCTCCCCATCAACTAGATGTGTGCCATTTCACATGGTCATTGTGTGAGTAAAGTAGGTGATGTATGTGGAAGGCTTTGGGCTAAGTCTAGACTGTCAATAAATCTAACAATCTAATAATACACAACTGATGCCAAATTAATGCCAGGCACATTCTACTCACTATCTGTAATTCTTTAAGTAGTCTCATTTCGTGGAGACACTGGAGGCTCAGAGCTCAGTAATTTGTACAAGGCCTGCAGTTAGCAAGTGACCATGCCAGGTCCTGAAGCCAGGCCAATTATATCCCAGTGCCAGGCTCTTCCTGGTAAACCTCAGCCCACGGTCTTTGTCTTTTTTCTCTCATAAGACAAATACTTTTGAAATAGCTTTCTCTGAAGTCAAATGATACTGTGTGGTGAGTTTTGTTTGAAATTCTGTCCAGGAAGCACTGAAGTTGATAAATACAAGCTCCTATAAAACATCTGAATATAATGTGCCAAGCAGCACAATTTACAAATGGATGCACACACTGAACTCCACGCTTGCTTTTGTATTGCATGAGTCATCTGAGCTCCTCACTCCCATCAGCATCAGAATGATGAGAAGCATGGTCATTCTTCATATCTTAGTCTGCCTGCCTAATTGTGTTAACTCACACAGGGAAACCTCAGGAAGAATTTCTGCATTAAAAAATTGTTTTAAAATTAGTTAATAAAATGACAAAATATAGAAAAAAATCTATGAACTTTCTAAAGAAAATAAACCCAAAGTAAACAGGCTATTTATAATAGCCAGAAGCTGGAAAGATGTCCCTTAACAGAGGAATGGATACAGAAAATGTGGTATATATATACAATGGAGTACTATTCAGCCATTAAAAACAACGCATTCATGAAATTCTTAGACAAATGGATGGAACTAGAGAATATCATCCTAAGTGAGGTAACCCAGTCACAAAAGAACATTCATGGTATGCACTCACTGATAAGCAGATATTAGCCTAGAATCTTGGAATACCTAAGATACAATTCACATATCAAATGATGTCCAAGAAGGAAGGAGTGGCCCCTGGTCATGGAAAGGCTCAGTACGGCAGTGTAGGGGAATACCAGGACAGGGAAGTGGGAAGGGGTGGATTGGGGAACAGGGGGAGGGAAGAGATTTTATGGGACTTTTGTGGAGGGGGGATCCAGGAAAGGGGAAATCATTTGAAATGTAAATAAAGAATATGTCGAATTAAAAAAAAAAGAGTGAAAAAAAGGAAGACTGAGAACCACTGATCTAAATGATCATTAGGAATATGGTGGCTAAATAAATTCTTCAGTAGTAGCTTAATATACAGATTTATGTACATTAAATAAGATGTATGGGTGGAGTAAGAGCTCAGTAAGTAAGGGCAGTTGATCTGTATGTGTGAGGACCTGAGTTTGAATCCTCAGTGCTTATAAGCTCAGCACTGGGTGCAGGGTTGGAGTAAGATTTCCTGTGCTCCAGTGCATGACCTCCAACCTATGCATACATGTGTAGCACTAATTGGATTATCAAGAATAAAATAAAATAAAATAAAATGAAAAAAAGATATGAAGTTAAGAGGGGAGGTGTTGGATGATTTAAGGGACACTTACAGGGGGCAAGTGGGATGGGTGGCACATATGATCATATGTCATTGGGTATACGTATGAAATTCTCAAAGATGGAAAAACTAGGGGGATGAGGTCCCCTACCCAAAGCTCACTGGCAGCAAGCCTAGGCAAAATGGAGACTTACCTCAAGGTGCTAAGACAAGAGTAGAGTAGAGGAAGGCGCCTACTGTCCTGCTCTGGGTACCACATGAGCCTGCAAGGGCATGTGTGCACACATTTATGTGCGTGCACCGCCCATATGTACCATGTGCCACGCAATACACACATGTAGATAGTAAAGTGACATGGAGGTATATGGAATGTGGAATGGCATGTTGACAGCATGCTGTGTGCAAGCTTCTGTGCTGTGTTTATGAATGAACACAGGGAGAACATGAGAGAAAGCAATGTTGGATTTATATAGTGAAATAAGAGATACTAATTGTTCTAAAATGCATTTTTTCTGAATGTCTCAACAATAGATTTTCATTTTTTTTTTTTTAAAATTCTACACTGTAAAATGGGCCAGGAGCATGGCAGTAACAGAAGTGCCTACCTAACAGGTTTTATATAAGCTATATTAACATATGTTTGAGTGCTCAGAAGTGATAAAAATGTCAATCAAAGCACAAGGCTCCATGCTGCTTGCTACAGTACACTTGAAACAATAAAACCATTTGTACGAGTGAGCGCAAATATTTCTACTGTTCGCAATCCCATCAAAATCTCTGCACGCTTATGAAAATCCTCATATGATCTAAAATATATGACCCCTGCATATTATATGTGATTTTATATTGCTTTGTCTATTTTGAACACTTGAAATAAAATTTGCTTTGTTCTTTTGCATTAAAAAGAGTTGTATCCGTGTGCATTGCAAACTTACTTTTAGTTAAAATCTAACTGCTTTTCATGCCATTATGATTACAAACACTTAATGCTTTCTGTCTTTCTCTCTCTCTTTCCCCTTTAGGTAAGTAACTGTTCAGGGACATGAAGAACTGCTATTTCAAATGACAACCATGTTGCAAAAGGTACTTTTGGTATTTTAATGTTATTTTGAAGAAATCTTATCAAAAGACACAGGGCTAGAATGTAGCTGATTACTACTTTGCTTAAAAAATCTTGCGACTCAGATATAAAGGCATCAATAGTATTAATCATCTTAAATTATGAAGAAAGTATAATGATCCATTTTTTTCTGTGTCTAAGAAGTTATTACCAGAATACTACTAGTATTATGTGGGAATGGAAAGAGACATTGTCTTTTCCTCAGAGTCACTTTGGGAAATGAAGAGTTGGGGAAGCTGTTTGACTGTAATGGGTGGAAGAGCCACGCTGGGAGTCACACTGCACTCAGCTCCCATTTTTGTTTTTATGGTTTATTTTCTGGGGTCACGCTGTCTTTAGAAGTACTTATAATATTCCCTGCTTTTTGTGTTTGATTCTGGATAGTTAAATTATACTGCATCCATGTGGAGAATTTTTCAGGAAAAAGAAAGACATCTGTAGAAATTCTTTAGTTTTGTTTTTTTGTTTTTTGTTTTTTGTTTTTTTGCTAAAGGATAATAGGGGAGAACAGGGAAATCATTATACAGAATTGTACAGAGGAATAACAGAGGGTAAAATTCCTTAGTCTGGTGCACTTGATGTTATCACACTTGATGTTTGGAATTCTGTTCTTTTTAAAATAATTCTTCTCTCTAGAATTAATCTTCAAGATATTATGGGAACTGTCCCAATTTCATTACAGAGAAAATATATACAATATAAACTATTAGGCTGACTGCGTGACATCACAGCATTTGTTAACTGTTCAAAACACCAGCCATGTTTCAGACATCAGGAATCATGTGCTGTCCCTTCACACAAGATGACTTGGAGATGTAGGGGGATACAGAAGAGGAGAAACGATCTGTTTCCTTATAAAAATAGCATTTTAACCAACTTCCAGTTTTGTTGAACGTTTTCCTTGTATAAATTTGGGCAGGTGCCACTGAGGAGGCTTTATTTGAGGACATGTTTGAAAAATGTTTAGGAAATAACTTCACTCCAAATTGTTTATGCTCATTGAATGACGAATATGTAACTAGAATACATTTCTGTACTTTGTATGCATTACTTATTAACATTATTTTTGACCTGTTTATTATTGTTGCTTAGTAAGAGAACACCATTGTTCTTGGGACTATTTGAGCGGGTAGATATCACTCTTGTTTTATGATTAATATTGTTTGCATAATCGTGTGGTAATACTGTTTGATCTACTTGAAGTACCAGTGAGGCTTTCCAGTGTGAATGGTGGGTGGGAACTGGCGAACGTCCCAGCAGGACACTGGGACGATTTATGGTAGCTTTGGGAATGACTGTCTCATAACTGCATAATTTTTTTTCATGATAAATTCTTGAGGGGGAAATAGCTTTAGAAGGCTGGCCTGCTGACTAGGGGAGCTTTACCCCTTCATTCTATGATTCCCTTTCCAGAGGAGAAGTCTCTCATTTCTGGTCTGTGTTCTTCCATCTGTGTAGGTGTATGGCCCTGCATTTTGCTTTAGAATCTCTGTTTAGTGGTGTGTGAAGTCTTAACTAGCTATATAGAAGTCGGTAGCAAAGAAAATGGGAATATTTCAAAATGTTCTATGTGGAATCATGTGGTCCAGCTATAACACTTATAGACTTTGACCTATTTATTATGGAAGAACTGGAAGAAAATATCAAAGACTAAATTTCTCTGGTATTAGAGAGTTAGTATATTCCGCACTGACATTCACAAAAATATGATATGCATATTTTGGTTTTCATGATATAACTAACTCATGTCAGAAGTAGAGATACCTGTTTGTATTTTTGCCTACAAATTAGATGCAATCCTCGGGCCATTTCCCCATGCAGTGGGACATGGACCTTTCATTCCACTCATTAATAATCTATTTGAACTTTAGGTACCTACATTTTAACAAATTGTGCATTTTATATCATTATTTTATCCCAAAGTACATACATCATTGCTAATAATGATAGAATTAGATTTGTCCGCCTTGACTGATTTAAGTGTCTCTACCCAACACATCAAATCGACTCCACTAAATATAATTAGCTGTGGTATCTCTAGGCCACTGCAATTGTATTTAAATGTAGTTTTCATGACTAGAGAAAATAATACCTTTGTTTTGTATTTTTTTCCTACTGTTTGGGGTTAAAGACATTCACAGTTTTCATTAAAACTCATGAATGTTGTGAAAAAGAAAGATAACTTTTTCGATCTAGCATTGGAAGGGAATATAAGGACAGAGAAAAAGGAGGGAGGTGATTGGAGAAGGGATAGAGAGAAGGTTTATGGGGCATATGGGGAGGGGGGATCCGGGAAAGGGGAAATCATTTGGAATGTAAACAAAGAATATAGAAAATAAAAATATTAAAAAAGAAAAAAAAGTTGGTAAGGTAAAGGTCACTACTATTTTTCTTATAAGTGGGAAAAAGAATAGGATTTTTTTTTTTTGAGAAAAGTGTTTATTCTATGATGAGGTTTTCTGTATTGGATCTGGGACCCCAACCCTTTGTTGTTAACTTATATATTTTAGAGATTCAGGGAAAACAGGGATTAGGACGGGAGCTCAGTTGGTAGAGTGCTTGTCGTGCATGCATGAAGACATACATCATCATCATCACCACCAACAACCACCAACAAAGAAGATATCAGAATCTGACAAAATAAACAGAGTTTTGATGAGTTAATTGATTACTTTTTCCAAAGCAAAGGTCATTTCCACTCGTGCCATCAATCCAGAACTGTTAACCTTAGATTTGGGGGTATCTTCAAACCATAGGTTTGGAGACCAAAGGTGATCTTTCAAGGAGAGCTTGATGCTCAGACTGAACTCACAGTCACCCTGAGAGCCTCAGGCTCCCTCCTGACTGCTGTGGTCTGTTCTCGCCAGTGATTTGACTGTCTCCCTGCTCATGTTTTATTTCTATTTCTGCTGGGTCAAATCTACAAAGAAAAAAATCAAACTAGCTGAGTTATATATGTCATCAATGGAGTGCAAATGTCAAATGAATAAAACTCGATTAGCAGAAGATAAAATATTATTGGTTTTATTAATACAATATAACATAGTTTTACATTTCACCCTCATGTTTTTATGTGTGTAGAGACTAAGGGTATATGCATTAGATATGGAGGAAAGCAAGGCTGGCCCAGTTACATGTGTGCACTACCATGCTGGCTCAATATAATTTTTAATCACGATAAAGGCTGATGGAGGAGGAGCATAAGCTCAAAGCCAGCCTCGTTATACAGTGAGACCCAGTCTGAAATATTGACTTTACATACAAAAGTTACATGATAAAGTTTTATGATAAACCCAGCTGGGATTCAGTGTTGTACCACCATGCTGGCTCCGTTACCAGTGTGTATCACCATGCTGGCTCCATTACCAGTGTGTATCACCATGCTGGCTCTGTTATGGGTGTGACCACCATAAGGGCTCAGTCACAGGTGTGTACCTTGGGCTGGCCCAGTTACATGTGTGCACTACCATGCTGGCTCGATATAATTTTTAATCACGATAAAACATGTTACATGGTCACTATGCTTAAAACAAAGTATCACAATGTCATTTTCCCATTATGTTGCCAGTGACACTAGAGAGAAGGTCTTGGCAGCTCTGCCAGTTCACTCAGGTTAAAACACAGGAAAAATGGTGTGGGGGCCAAATCAGTGGGGAACTATCCAAAACGGGAAAATAAGTAAAGCTTCTGAAGGGGGTGAGCTAAACACGTGTCTGTTTAATAGGTTATTGTGTGTGTCTTTGCATTCTTGATTAGGAAGCATGGTCATGACGCACGAAGGACTGAAAACAGAAAATGCTTCAGTTCAAATTATTTTCTCCTTTTTGATGAATTTTTTCCAAAGTGGTACCATGTTTGAAAACCAGGAAACACTCGATGGGGCTCCTTCAAACCTAGTTGCTTTTGGAAACGGTTAAGTCAGACCTTGAACCTGCTGCATACAGGCTTGCTTTAGGAGTCTTTCATTTCTGCCAAAGAGATCTCAAGCAAAATTCTCCTCCTGTAACACTCCCATGGAGAAGAAGTCTGGAGGGATGCACCCAGGCACACAAGACATTAATATCAGCCTAGTCACACCTGCCTTTACCTGCATCAGTTAGAGACAGGACCAGAGGCAGCAAGTAGATATTTCACAATTGAGGCTTTGCAATTTAGTTTCTTGCTGCATGACTTTGCTTAGCATAACTACTAAGACTAAATATACTTGGCATAATGTTTGCCTCGTATCACGAAATTTTATGCCTAGAACATAAAAAATAAACATGGCTTTTTTTTCTGTTCCTGTTTCCATTTTAGTGTTGTCTGAAATTCTATAAAGAAGGAAAGCAATGAGTAAGTCTCAGTAAGATAAAAAGTTATTACTAAACTACCTAACAAATATATTTATTGTAAAGATTAAATAGCGCTTTTTGACTCTGGTTCCATAAACTGGAATTCGTCAATTAGCAAACTAATCACATGAATCAATAGCGTTTGTTCTGATGCAGCTTGAAAGAGAAAATGGGCTCCTGGGATGGAGATGACAGACGTCTGCCTTCTTGCCTGGTACTGAACACTAGCACAATGGTGCTATGTAACATCTTAATTGCCAAGCAGCTCTGTGAAACCCAGTGAGAGCAAACAGTGGGATGGGGTGTTGTCAATCAAGATCGTGTGTGATGTTCTTCATAGCTCTGAACCTACTAGTACACCAAAGCAGAAGAGAACACCCTACAGAGCTCTGCTGTGGAGCAGTTTTACCTATACCCAGGGGATCTAGATATGGAAGACTCCATAGTGACCAGCCTTGTTTACTTAATTAAAATTTATTTTTAAAGTAGCCGGAAATTACAAGTGCACGCTTGTAACCCTAGCAATCAGGAAGCTGAGGCAAGTAGATTTTAAATTCAAGGCCAGTCGGGACTACGTAGAGAGACTGTGACTCAAAAAATTAATTAAATTAAAAAAACTATGTAAGGCACTATCATTGGGAATGTAATATTTTAAAATACAGTTATTTTTCAAATACGTACTATTAGGGTGAGTGTCAAATTTTACATTACCCTTTGTTTGTTAACTGCTACCTTGGATTTTCTTTTCTTTTTTTGTTCACTGCCGCAAGATTTCACACTGTAATCCGCTCATGATTCAACCTTCTCTGTGCTGGAATTATAGGTGTAAGGCACCGCTGTTTCTCTATGCTCCATTTCTAATGTTGAGGGGACTCAGGCCAATTTTCTTCTTACCAATTGTCTTAGTGTTTTATTGCTGTGACGAGACACCATGACTAAGGCAACTACTATAAAGTCAACACTGAGTTGGGGCTGGCTTCCAGTTCAGAGGTTCATTGAGTCCTTTATCACCATGTCAGGAAGCATGGCAGTCTGGGTGCTGCGGAAGAAGCCAAGAGTTCCACATCTTGATCTGAAGGCAGGAGACTCTCTCCCACAGGCAGCAAGGCGGGGGCTCTCATCCCTACAAGGCGCAGCCTGAGCGTAGGAGACTAAGCCCACCCACCCACACAGTGATGCACTTCCTCTAACAAGGCCACACCTCTTCCAATAAGGCCACGCCTCCTAATAGTGCCACTTCCTATGGGCCACGCATAGTCAAACCACTACATCCATGTTTATAAAGGCGTAATGCTTTACTTACAACTCCTGAGATGGTGTCTTCGACAGCTGTGAGCTCATGACATTTGAAAAGGAAATGTCAACCGATTAGCACAGCCTTCTTATAGCCAAACAAGGCAGGTTCTTTACTGAAAGCATTTACTTGAAATACTAATGTTTCCAAATTACACACACACAACAGATAGGAAATGGAGTGGTAAGGAACAATATGCATTTCATGTTGATAAAGAGCTCTCCTTTTAAAACCAAGCTAAGACAATTTTAAATGATCTTTAATAGCACCAAGCATCCTTATTTTCAGCTGTGCAAATATAACTTGAACATCACCGTGTAAAAATCCCCCAGATTTCTAAAGACATTTCTGTATTACTTACGAGCAATGTATAGATTAGCACAATGAAGACATTCCTTTGCTCATTTCTCTCATGCAGTAGGGAAGTCTTGCCCAGTCACATTGCCATGGCCGTTCTGCAGGTCTTTAGTTCTTGTGCACACATCTTTGAGTATATAGGATGCTATCTTCCGCTCCATCTCCCATCTTCTGTTTAATATTATGTTAATTTTCAATTATTAAATAATTAAAATTTATTTTTAAAATCACGAGTTTCTGGGTAGTAACTATTCTGAGAATCATAATTATTTATACATATGCTATCAGCATGAGGTTTTATTGGTTATTAACCCAAGTGGATCTGTATATAATCTTCCTATGAAACATTCATTTGTTTAAAGTTCTGTAACTTGTTATTATAGAGAAATCATTTTGAGGTTTATGAGATGCCATCTATTAAGTTTTGGTTTTTTTTCCAGTTGTTTTGAGACAAGGACTTGTTAGTGTAGGTTGGCCTTGAACTCACTACGTACTGGCAGAGGCTGGCCTTGACATCTAATCTTCCTTTCTCCAGGGCTGGGATCACAAGCGCTTCACTTCAACCATCTTTTCGAAAAGATTGTAAAATACAGTTCTTTCTTCTTTGCATTTCCTCTATTTTACCCATGCTTAAATGTTTGTTACCATGGCAGCCAAGAAAAATGTATTCGTTTTTCATTGCTAAGTGTCAAATAGCACGGTCTTCTGCACGTGCCACTGAGAATTTACAGCAATTCAGCCGCAGCGTATTTGTCCTTGGGTGCATTCACCTGGGAACTATTGTCTGACTGGCAGTAGAGCGGGAGACCTATCTAGAAATCACAAGATAGCAGCTGCCAGCATCGGCTCCAGTGCTGGTTGGCATTGTGGTCTTGAACAATTACAAGCAGCCTGGACTCAGTTTCTTGAGCTGATAAACACAGAAGCAGGAGTGGATGAGTTCAGAGGAGGTTCTAATGTTCCTTTTAATTAAATACTGCAGGTGATGAAATTGAAGGACTGCCCTGACTGACCTTGGTCCTGTACTCATTTTGAGGACCTCTATTCCTCTTAAATGGAAGCTTCAAGGAAAGGCTCATTCTTTGCCTGGGAGGGTTTGAGGAAGGCTAATGCTAATAATAATAATAACAAAAATATTATTATTATAAATGATGATAACAGAACTGGTTGTTTTTATTTTGTTTTATTTTTGAGATAAGAGTCCACTCTGTATATCAGGCTGTCCTCCATCCAGTTCAAGGCAATCCTCCTGTCTCATTCAAGTGTTTATGTGTGTGTTGCCATAATTGTTTTGTGAAGTATTTTACACATTACTAAGGACACTTCTTATTAACTATGAGAAAAACATCCCATTCAACATGTAGCATTTTAAAAATAATCATTTTATTTTTTGAAGTAAGTGTGTGTGTGTGTGTGTGTGTGTGTGTGTGTGTGTGTGTGTTCCACAGTGGCTTGCAGGAAGCATTGCACACCTAGAGCTGGAGTTTTTGTTCCACTGACATAGTTCTTGGGCACCCGACGTGGGTCCCCCGGATGAACAACACACATTCTTAACTGCTGAGCCACCGTCTCAGCCCAACCCCTGGGCTAGAGTTTGGACAGTAAGGTGAGTGAAACAGGAACTAAAACATGGGCACTGAGTAATGTTCTGAATAAAGCTGTTGCGAGGGTATTACAGGTCACTGTCACAGTCTGGTTAACGTTTAGATACTGAAATATGGAGGAAAGAGGAATTTGGACAACAATACAATAACATGGCCATGTTCTCAGGACTTGCATCAAGCCGGCAGGATCTCTGACAGCATAGGTTTGAGAACGATCCTTCCCTCCGTGAACTCTTAGTCATGTCCCTGCTTTAAGGGTTCAAAAGAGTCCTCTCAAGAGTTGGTGTAAAATACGAAACAGTGGTTTGTGAAATGAGTTTCAAATTAAGTTAAAAAGTGATGATACGTCATACTGTTGTGTAACAGCTTTTTCGAACTTTTGGACCATGGAAAGCTTTGAGATGCGTATCAGTGGCCGACCTTTCATGCTAGATCACTAGTGCACATTCTGGCTATTGCTTGGTGAGGAAACAGGTTTGCAGAAGCTGATGATGGACTAGTGAACTGGTGAGATGGCTCAGTGAGGAAAAGGGTCTGCCGGGAAGCCTGGCAGCCTGGGCAGTCCTGGGAATTCATGGTGGCCGGAGAGAACTGACTCTCTACAGCTGAGCCTGCCCTCTATGTGTCCCCTCTGTGCTCTCCAGAGCAGGGCCAGGCCTTGTTAGTACATCTAGGAGAGAATAAACGATTCTCCTCATCACTCAAGAACAGCAATCAGTATCTTAGGAGAACATCAACCCTCCATTTTCCACCCAGCCATGATAAGCGGTGTTGCGTCCTCAAGAATATATAGCTTTGTTTTATTATTAAGATCGAAGGTACAGCTGCCTTCTGTAGATCCCATTAACTGTGCGCTATGTTCTAGAGGAAAAAATTCACTTAGTTTAAAGAAAATAATTAATTAACTTGTCCTGATCATATGAAACTCAGTGTCCTAGTCAGTGTTAACTGTCAACTTGATGCAGTCTAAAGTCATCTGAGGAGGGAATCTTAATTGAGATGTTATCTAGATCCAATTGATCTGTGGGCTTGTCTGTAGGGGATTGTCTTGATTCTTTATTGGTGTAGACAGCACCATGCCCTGGACAGACAGCCCCTAACAGCTGGCCTTTGCATTAGTCTATGGGTTCTGCTTCAAGCTGCTGCCCTGACTTTGTTCAGTGACAGACTGTAAACTCCAAGCTGAAACAAACCCTTTCTTCCTTTCTGTAGCTTACCTGGTACTTGTAACAGTAACAGAACGAGACCAAAGCATATAGTTTTATGGAATAGTGCTGTAGGGAACAGAAGCAAGTACCTCAATGGAATTTATAGCTAGAAAAATTAAGAGTATTTGAGTGAAGCAAACTTGAAGAATCAGAGACTGTCTGGAAGAGATAGCTTGTATGGAGTATAATGAGTAGTTCAATTAAAATTATAGAGCGTGAACTAAGTCTCCCTTCTGGACTTCTCTCATAATAAACCCACTCTTCCATGTTTTGATGGAGCTATGGACAGCTAAGGGAGGAAGGGTGGAATTATGAAAAAAAAAAGGATGATATTTTGCTTTAAATAAAGGTTGTACGCCGGGCGGTGGTGGCGCACGCCTGTAATCCCAGCACTCTGGGAGGCAGAGGCAGGCGGATTTCTGAGTTCGAGGCCAGCCTGGTCTACAGAGTGAGTTCCAGGACAGCCAGGGCTATACAGAGAAACCCTGTCTCCAAAAAACCAAAAAAAAAAAAAAAAAAAAAAAAATAAAGGTTGTACACAGTCGTCTCTTAGTGTGTGTTTTGAACTACTCCCCACGTGTGAGTTTGGAAATGACTTTCTTGGATCCTTTCTCCCCAGTCCACATACGTGTCCACATACGTGTCCACATACGTGTCCCCTTGGGCCAGCCTGGGTTAGCATCATTTTAAGAGCTCAGAGCTTTGGATGCTGCTTCCAGAGAAAGTGATGCAGTAGTTTCCAGTGGTGTCAGAATAACAATAGTTAAATGAGATAAGGCAAAGCAAATCAGATCCCCTTCCTGGTCATGTTTCCTTCTTGAAAGAAGGAAAAACCTAAATGTTGTTTTGGCTTGCCAAATTCAGTATCAATCTATTTTGCTCATATTAGCAAAATCAGCCTGGAACTTGGCACCAAAGGTCATTTATATTTAAATCTACTCCTCATACGATCCTTTGAACTAGTTTCTTGTATACCTCATGCAGGAATGGAGCCCAGAGCTGTGCACAGTGTGAGGCCAATGCTCTACCATTGAGCTACATGTCTCGCCTCCCTTTGAATTTCCACATTTTATTGATCTTCTCATTAGTCAGCTACGTGACATCTTTGACTTGTCTTATGCTGGTGTGATAGTCATGGATTTTCTATTTCGGGAATGATGCTTTCATTTATACACCCGTGGCTTTGGGAACGGGTTTTTACAGGACTCTTTCTGTGCCTGCTGTTCTTTAAGATGGAGATCACTTTTCAGTCATTACTACATGCCGCTGGACCTGGAGGTGTGATTCCATTTGCTCTTCAGCTTATGCCGAGGTTGCATCCCAACAAACCAGTGGTTCTCAGCCTTCTTGGTG
Source organism: Apodemus sylvaticus (assembly GCF_947179515.1). NCBI lineage: Eukaryota > Metazoa > Chordata > Mammalia > Rodentia > Muridae > Apodemus > Apodemus sylvaticus. Next base: position 35,254,078 of record NC_067475.1, read on the forward strand.
CTGTGACCCTTTAATAGATAAGTAACATATAAATGTTGATGGTGTTGACCCCCAACCTTAAAATTGTTTTCCTTGCAACTTCCTAATTTTGCTACTGTTATGAATCATAATGTAAATGTCTGTGTTTTCCTATGATTTTAGGAAAACAAAAGGGTCATTTCCACCCCCCACCCCCACCCCCCACCCCGCCCCCAAAGGGGTCACAACTGTACAGGTTGAGCTCCACTGCAATGAACTAATCTCATGGCAAAAAAGAGAGAAACAGTCCTGAGGGGGTTTGTCAGCTGCCCTATACATTACTGCCACAAAATACCCGATAGAGGCAATTTAAGGAAAAAAAAAAACCACTTAGTTGGGCTCACGGTTTCAGAGAAGTTCAGTCCTTGATGGGAAAGGCATGGCCAAGTTCACGGCTGTGGGAGCTGTGTCCAGAAGTCCTCCAGTCTAGACTGACCAGGAAGCAAACAGAGCAGAGGTAGAGCCAGGTGTGTGACATTCAAAAGCTCAACCCCTGTGAGCTACTTCTGTCCCTAAGCCCCTACCTCCTCCAGACTTTACTGCTTGCAAACTCATGGCCGGAACCAGCAGCTGAGGGTTCAAATAATTGAGTCTATGGGAAACAGTGTAGATTCAAGCCATAACTGATGGAAACACATTTTAAAACTAAGTACATTTTTCAAACGTTATAGCCTAGCAAGCCACTGGATAAACAGAACACTCACATTAGCTTAGAGTTGGGCGAAATCATCTAATTTCAATAAAGTGTTTTTCTAAATACTATTCAGAGAATGAGAAACACATCTGCTAAATAATTACCCTTTCACACTGTCGCAGAGTCAATACGTCATTTGCATGACGTCATCCGACGTTGGGGACTTTGCACAGAGCCTTCTTGACCACCTGCTTCTTTCAGAAGCTGACGGTGCTCTGCGAAGTTACTCTGCTATCACACCATGTAAAACCAGAACAAAATTGAAAATTATCCACTGCGTGTTTTGTAGATTTGTTGACAAAAGTGAAGTACATTTCAGATACCCATTGCGTCAGAGCAATGCTGCTTTTGAATGTATCGGAGTCGCCCTGCTATCTATTGATCCCGTCATAGCCATGCTGGCAGGTGTCTGCTGCATCATAGTTACACTGCCATCTTTTGTTCAGCTATAGACATGAGCCCCATGGCATTCTTTTTTAGAAACATCCCTCTCCACAATGGCAGGATCTGTCACAGTTATATGTAACTTGTGGTGATGATGATGGTGGTGATGGTGATGATGATGGTGGTGATGATGATGATGACTGCTGGTTGTGTGGGCATGTGACTTTGTTCTTGAGATATTTCAAACACATCTCCACTTGCTTTCCAGGCCAATAAACCTTCTCATAGCAAAGAACCAGAGCAAGACAAGGCTGTCTCCAGACACTCTTACATTTAATTAAAAAGGTCCCGGCTGAGCCATTACCCTATAAAGTTTATTGGCATTTTCTGATTTTTCCAATAGCCTATTATACTTATTAAAAAATGTGAAAAGGAAGAAATTGACATGTATCTTTTTGAAAAGCACCAGAGAAAACAAACAAACAAACAAAAACGTTTTCAATGGGTGGAATCATCTGCACTCACTTGTCTATTATGGTTTAAAACATTGATTATGGGTTGGTAAGATGGCTCAGCCAGTAACATGCACATAATAACCCGAACTTGATCCCAGAACCCACAGTGGAAGAAGAGAACAGATTCCTTTCCTGCCTGACTTCCACACACTACACGTACAGTTGCACATACATGAAGCACACACCCATATACACACAATAATAATGATAATAGTTATATTAAAGGTCTCCCCTACATAATGATTACACTAGCATTTTTTACAATACTGCAGAAAAAGATTGTGTAGTGTCTGTGAGTAATTGCAGATAGGCGAGTCAGAATATTACAGAAAGAGATAGCCCAGAGATCTAGGAGAGAATCAAACATGACAGGCAAAAATAAAAGATTCCTAATGATAGTCTGCTATCCTCAAAGGTTCACACCTCGCCCAGTTGTCCTTAGAGAGGCTTCACCTCTAACCATTAACTGAGGGAAACAGATGCAGAGACCAACAGATGCAGCAGTCAAGCGAGGCAGAGCTCATGGGATCCTGTGGAGGAGGGGGAGGGAGGACTGTAGGAGGCAGAGGGGCCAAGGACACTGAAAAGTGCAGAATCAGCTCAGCAGTGCTCACAGGGTGTTGGGGGGTGGTCTCTCAGATACTGATCCGACAACCAGGCAGCCTGCGTGTGCCAGGTGTGTGGTTTGTGACTCTTCACAGCGGGAGCAGGATCTACCTCGCTCTTTTGCCCTGCTTTTGGGAGCCCTTTCCTCATACCAAGCTGTCATGCTTCCAGCTTTAATGCAAGGGGAGGAGCCTAGTCTTACCGTACCGTGATATGCCAGGTTTAGTTGATTGCCAGGTAAGGCCTGTCCTTTTCTGAAGAGAAGAGGAGGAGTAGTGGATGGGGGCAGGAAGGAGAGGAGAAGGGAGGCTGGAGGGGGGACGAGGAGCGACTAGGGGAATAGGAAGAAGGGAAATTTCAGTCAAGATATACACATACCTATACATATACAGATACATATGAAAGGGTCAGGGAGGGATAATTGGTTTGAACTACCATTGTGTGTGTGTGTGTGTGTTTGTGTGTGTGTGCACCCTCACACACAAGAATATATGTAAGGACAGCAAACAAGAGTAACAGAATAGCCAAGGACTGGGAAAAGCTACCAGGGTTTGGCCAAGCTCACATGGAAGAAGACATAGCTGTCTCAAAGCTTCCAAGGTGTTGATTCCCAGGAAACTTGTGCTGTGTAGCAGAGCCTCTCGCGCTTTTCGAAGTGATCAAGTAAATTGCACATACCTGCTTTTAATCCCCGTGCTGGGGAGGCAGAGGTAGCCAGGTCATTGTGAGTTCGAGACCAGCCTGGTCTACAAATGGAGTTTCAGGACAGCCAGGGCCATACAGAGAAACCTTGTCTCAAATCACTCCCCACCTCTGCAAAAAAGAAAAAAGACATCAAATAAACCTGAAGAATAGTCCCCATGGAAACAAAGAAATTACTTTGATTCTAAGTGATGAAACAGTGCCCCCTAGTGGATTTCCCTCAGATTGCAGTGATAATCAAAATCAGGCAGCATAAAAAGAAAGGGAAAGCAGGCTGCTCCTAGGTGAACTGTCACAGAAGGGGGTGGTCTCTGAGGGAGGAGGGGTCGTTCTGTGTGCTGCTGACCTCTGGGAACTCATTAGTTCATGAATGAATTAATCATTAAACTGATTACTAATCTCTTCTTTCTGGAGAATATACTAATTCTAATGAGAATATACTAATTCTAATGAGAATATACTATAACTAATGAGAAAATGTTTTCAAAAGCTAGGCATTTTAGAGATTTTTTTTTATTCGATATAATTTATTTACATTTCAAATGATTTCCCCTTTTCTAGCCCCACACTCCCCGAAAGTCCCGTAAGCCCCCTTCTCTTCCCCTGCCCTCCCACCCACCCCTTCCCACTTCCCCGTTCTGGTTTTGCCGAATACTGTTTCACTGAGTCTTTCCAGAACAAGGGGCCACTCCTCCTTTCTTCTAGTACCTCATTTGATGTGTGGATTATGTTTTGGGTATTCCAGTTTTCTAGGTTAATAACCACTTATTAGTGAGTGCATACCATGATTCACCTTTTGAGTCTGGGTTACCTCACTTAGTATGATGTTCTCTAGCTCCATCCATTTGCCTAAGAATTTCATGAATTCATTGTTTCTAATGGCTAAATAGTACTCCATTGTGTAGATATACCACATTTTTTGCATCCACTCTTCTGTTGAGGGATACCTGGGTTCTTTCCAGCATCTGGCAATTATAAATAGGGCTGCTATGAACATAGTAGAGCATGTATCCTTATTACATGGTGGGGAATCCTCTGGGTATATGCCCAGGAGTGGTATAGCAGGATCTTCTGGAAGTGAGGTGCCCAGTTTTCGGAGGAACCGCCAGACTGCTTTCCAGAGTGGTTGTACCAATTTGCAACCCCACCAGCAGTGAAGGAGTGTTTTGCACCTAGCTCCTGTTGTGAAGTGAGTGAGCTTCTTGGGGATTGAAGCATTAAAAAAAACCAACTCTGATGGTTTGTAGAATCATTTTTTATGGCCATTTTGTTAAGTCTACTTCTTCGGAGTGAGAAAATTGGACTTACACGGTGAGGCAGGCAGGTCTGCAGTCCCAGCCTTGGGTATATAATGACTTCTTGGCTAGCCTGGGCTACATGAGCTCCTGCTTCAAAGAAAGAAATAAAATGATTAAAAACCAAAAAATGCAGAAGGGACTAGAGATTATTTTTAGTCACCAGGGAAGAATCCATTCAACAAAATTAAAAATCTATTTTAAATAATTCATTAAAGTTCTAAGGGTACAGAAAAATCCTCCCTGGGAAATCTCCCTGCCCATTTTCTCATCCTCCAGGTTAGCCAAATGCTGGTGTTGAAACCTCATTTGCTCTTCTAGGGACTTGTTAGGTGTTTTCTTTTCTATGAATAGAAGGAATTCTACAAATTTCACCTTTTGTTTTAAGAATAGATTCTGGGCCGGGCGGTGGTGGCACACGTCTGTAATCCCAGCACTCTGGGAGGCAGAGACAGGCAGATTTCTGAGTTCAAGGCCAGCCTGGTCTACAGAGTGAGTTCCAGGGCAGTCAGGGCTACACAGAGAAACCCTGTCTCAAAAAAACCAAATCCAAAAGACAAAAAAAAAAAAAGAATAGATTCTGATGGAAAACATAGCTATTTTAAATATCACAATATGCTTTTAATTCCTAACACAAAGGCAACAGTGTGTGTGTGTGTGTGTGTGTGTGTGATCTCTTTGGTGTGTTGAAATGGTACTTTTTATTGGAGCTCTATCAGTTCTAACTGATTGTTTGGTTGATTTACTTGTTTGTTTTGTGATACAGGTCTTTGTCTTTGTCTGTAGCCCAGGTCAGTCTTTATAATTACTCTGACTCAGCCTTTCCCCTGCTTTGATTACAGTCACATGACATGCTTGGCTGTCAACATCTTCTTTCTTTAAAAAAGTAGCTTAAACTTTTGTTTTCATATTTATGTAGTGTGCTTGTGTGTGTTTTGTATGTATTCAGTGTGTATGTCTTTTTATGTGTACATGTGCTCACACGTGTGTGAATGCATGATTTTTTTACTTGTGTGCGCAGTGTACCTGTGGAGGTCAGGGGACTTCATGTAGAAGTCGGTTCTCATCTTCTACCATGTGGTTTCTGGTGACTGACCTCGGGTCATCAAGTTTGGCAGCCAGCAGATCCCTCACTCCTGAGTCATCCTGCTGGCCTGTGGCTGTCAACCTCCCAATTAAACGATACATTTATGTTTGCACAGGAAATCATTGCCACGGGCTCCCATTTTGTGGCCTGTTGGCTTTATGAGGCTGTCACCTTCCCGGCCAGTCCCTGTTTCAGATGCCTTAGTAACTGGCCAGTAAGAGAGCAGCAAGCCCAGGACACAATTACAGGCATCTGACATGTGCAGCAAATGCTTGTTTGTGAACGGAACACTCTTCTGCACGTGAGTCATTTTGTGTGTTCATTTACATTGAAAAAGCAAATGTTTATCTGCCCATTACTGAGACCATTTTTGATTAATTTCTTTATTTCCTTTTCAGAAAATGATAAAGAGGGGCAATATAGTTAATAATTCATAGGCTATTTAAAAAGACTCCTATGAAACAGAAACTATGGTGGGGATTAGAGAAACGGCCAACTGCCTAGAACATTAGTGGCACAGAGTCAACCGAGGAATTGGTGACGTTTTCAAGTTGATTCCATCAGAACATATACGACAAAGATAAAATTAATTTTCAAACATTACCAGCACAGATCACTTTCAGTGTTGTTTACGATGCAAAGTGATGCCATTAGGTTTCAGAAGCTTTCCGGATGCTCGAAATTCCATGCTGTAAGTCAGGTCTCCACAGGGACTGGCTGTAGGGACAACATGTAACATGGGGACTTCTAGACCATAACTGAGAAACCTACTCAGGGTTTACCTTCCAATGAGAAGACCTCCAAAAGGAAAGTTCCTTTTGCAATCTTTGAACACACGCTTTCCGTGGAGAAACAGTATTTTGCGGTCAGATGTCATAAAGTGTATTGCTGGGTCCTTGAGACACAGCTTCAGCCTTGGGGCTTTAGTCAAGCAGGGACTGGCTCACTCAGGGTATGATTTACCCATGTGTGGAGCAATTGCTGATGCATTTCCATTAGCACTCTAAGATCCACGGGAGGAAGAACTAGAGACTTTGAAACCCCTCATGTTGGCAATATGATTTTTTTTTTTGGCCATATTTTAAAGGTTGGGAAAGCATTCTGGGATTGGGAGAAGGCTTTGGCTACTTTTGCATAAAGGTCGTTAGCTGCATCTTTAAGTTATTTAAGTTTTTCACTGGTGGTGGTACATGCCTTTAAATCCAGGCACTTAGGAGGCAGAGGCATGCAGATCTCTGTAAATTTAAGGCCAGCCTGTTCTATGGGTTGAATGGACAACCAGGGCTACACAGAAAAAACAAAACAAAATGAAAACAAAAACAAAAAAACCCTTGTCTCAAAAAACAAAGCAAAAAAAAAAGTTACCTAAGTTTTTAATTTACACTATTCTAAAGTCACAACAGGGTGTGACTGATGGCGTCAATAGACACGGAGGGGAGAGGCTCCACAGGGCTGCACCACTAGACAAAGATGTAAGATGAGTGAGGACTGATGAGAGCGGGAGAATCAGTCTTCTTCAGGGGTGGGGGAGGGGGACTTATGGTTATCCAAAGCTAAGAGATCAGATAAACACAAGCAGCACTAAACAAACATCAGGCTGGGAATCGAACTCAGGACCTCTGTGACAGCAACTGGTGCTATTAACGGCTAAGCCACCTCTCCAGCCCCCAACAACCTATTTTTTAGGCATATTTTTAAAAAGTAAATAAAGTCAAGTGTGGCCCATGCTTTTAATCCCAGCACTTGGGAGACAGAGGCAGTCGTATCTCTCTGTGAATTCAAGGCCAGCCTCGTCTACATGGTGAGTTTCAGGACAGCCAGAGCTACATGATGAGATCCTGTCTCAACATTCCCCCACCCCCAAACTCCACAAAGTAAACAAAACATTTAGCCATGGTGGTTTAAACCAGTACCCCCAGAACTTGAGAAGCAGAAGTAGGAGGATTTTTATAAGTTTGAGGACAGTCTGGTCTACATAGCCAGACTCTCTCTAAGAGCAACAAAAAATAATACTAATAAAATGCTTAGTTGAGTGGCTGGCATAAATGATGACTTGTTTTTTTGGGGGGGGGGGTTGTTTGGGCTCTTTTGTTTTGTTTTGTTTTTGTTCTTTTGAGACAGGGTCTCTTTGTGTGTAACAGTCCTACGTGTCCTAGAACTTACTATGTAGACCAGGCTGGTCTCCAACTCACAAGAGATCTGCCTGCCTCTGCCTCGGGTGCTGGGATTAAAGCCCGGTGCCACCACACCTGGCTAATAATAGCTATTTTGGCTAATAATAGCTATTTTTTAATGACCAGCATAATATTTAAAAGATAATTTATTTCTTTTCTGTGCCATTATTTTTTTTTTTTTTGAAACCAAGTTTCATGTAGCCCATACTGAGTTTAGGGTATTTAACAGCCAATGATGATTCTGGATCCCTGATCTTTTGTTTCCCACCTCATGGTGTGGCGGTCACAGGTGCACCACTAGGTCTGGTTTTATCCACTTCTGGATTCCATGTCTGTGGAATTCTGGCTCCTCATATTCAGAACCAGGGTTGTAGGGAGCCTAAGGTTCTCTCAGCATTAAATTCATCTAGATGTCTTCTGTATCTTGGGGGTTTTATGTACACAAATGACATTCATGACTGATGAAATTCCACAACAAAGTACAGAGAAACATAGACCATGCTTTGGCTCCTTTCTCCTATACCTCATCTTATTACAAACATGTAGAAGACGGGATATGGGTGGGGGGAAAGAGGAGATGACTGAGAGAATATAATCTAATTTCTCTTCTGGCACTCTTGGGCAATGGGCTTTAATTAGGAGCTCAGATTGCTATTTAGTTACAAGGCTTATGGATCAAAGCTAATTTGTATGTCAGATGTAATTTAGATGACTTCAGACTGTGTATGGGAAACAAGGATAGATTTTAGTGGGCTTGATTAGAGAAGCCTGTGGTTATTTTCTGGTCCATTGCACTAATACTTACATCTAACGGGAGCCAAGGATCACAAGTGTAAGGGTTATCTTTGCAAAAATCAGCGGTCTCTGCTGACCAGATAAGTCTTTCTAGCAATTGTTCTGGAAAGGCCTAGCACGCATCTCTCTATTTTCCTAATTAATGGGAAATGATATATTGAATTAGCCTGTTGGCTCCATCCTCGTGTCTCTTTATTCACCATGATCTCACCCACAGATTACTGCTCAATTATTTTATTTGCAGTTAATAGGCCAAGGAAATGATTTTGGGAGCTAATAGGGCTGTCAGACAATATTTTTCTTTAGCTTGGGTTAATTCAACTATCAATTCATTAGGAATTTTTTAAAAGTACATCAGCTGGGTCTGGTAATACATATCTTTAATCCCAAGGCTGCAGAGGTCGAGGCAGGAGGATCAAGGGTTCAAGATCATTTTGGGGTATGTGTCATATTTGAGGCACGTTAGGGCTATGTGAGACCTTGTCTCCTAAATATATTACCTCTCTGTGGTAAGATAAGGATAATAAGAAGTGGTTAATGATAAGGGGGCTATTCAGTGAATGTTCTGTAAAAGGCATTCATAGTTAGGAGTCTCTGAGCTATAAACTTGGTTTGATTACTCGGTGTATCTCATCCCCAACTCCAGACACCTCTGAACAGGTAACTTCTTGAGAAGAGTAGTTAGCTTGTTCATGACAACTTCAAGATTACAGATTTCGAATAGAAAAAAAGAGAGAGAGATAAAAAAAATTAGCTAGTTTGTAGAGAGTTGATATAGAGATCAACAGGTGTGTGACACAGCTGTCCTTGGCCTGGAGAGGAGAATCTCTCACATGTAAGGAAAATAGTATGTAACGCTTATAACAACACCTTCCAGGGCTGATTACCACTTAGGGAAAACCTTACTCCTCCCCCAGGAGTATGCTAATTAAATATTCGTACAAGCCATTACACACCGTTGAAGCAGCTGTGTACCAGTGAGAATGAGTCAGCTGCTGCTGCTATAACAACCACAAACTCACTGGTTTCAAACTGTTCCACGGGTGCACCTTGGGCTGGCGGGCTCTGCTCTCTCTACTGGCGTCTGGGGCATGCGCTGGCACAGGCCCTCACAGATGGAGCACTGAAAGTTCTCTTTGCAGTGCAAAAGAGCACAGAGCAAATGTTCAATGTGAAAGTCTTCTCTTAGGCAGTGACCAGTGTTTCCTCATTCACACTTCATCAGCCAAGGCAAGTGTAGGAGAGGGTGGTCCAAGTTATACTGAGAAAGAAAACTCTATCAGTGACAACTGAAAAGTAAATTATATTTCCGACTGCTAGTTAATGTCAGGGTTTTACAATCAAGAGATGAAGTGAAGGAGAATCAATAATTATTAACCAAAAAAAGTGGTTGTTATGCATGCTGGTGTGGGCTTCCTTTTTGAGGAAGTCTGTTTAAGGAGTTGTCCATGAGCGTCTAATGCCTTGAAACCAAAAATGGACATGCTATTTCCTGAAAGTATCTATAAATTGTATGCTATCACTATAAAGGGAAAAATTATTTCCTCGGCAAGTGAGTTAATGTATTCAAGGTGAGTATATACATTGCAGACATATGAACTACCTCCCCAAGAATCTAGCCTGACTCCAGTTTGAGAAGACCAGTCCTTACGACGACTGTTGGCCATGTTATGATACTATTTTATAGATAGGCAGCTAAAGTTGGTAGCTTCCTATTCTCTCTGTGCATAAGTGAGAAGCAACAGAGATTTTCCCAGAAGCCCTATGGGCATGCTGTTGTCCTCTCTTTGTTCCCTGATAACAGCACTGGACATGTGGAGAAGGTGCACTCTATGTGGTTTGGGAGACAGTGAATGGGAGAGAGGCAGCAGCTAGCCAGCTAGACTAGGGAAGGAGTCTCTGGCCTTGGCCTTCTGTGGTAATCTTGAGTATAGTCATAGCAGAGTGAGCAAATACTTTGTTAATGGCCTTCTGGGCTTTGGCTTTCAAAGCCCAGTGAGCCTTGTTTTTCCTGGCTTTGTCAAAAGTAAGAGCTGAGAGTAATCCTGAAGACACCAGAGCCCTTCTGGGTAGGTTCCCGGCAGAGCTGGCTTTGCCTGGATGTAGAGCTCATCAGCTTTTATGAGTCTACGCCCTGGGGAAGCTCACAGGCCTGTGGTGTTAGTCTGCATTGCCCTAAGTGTTAATGGGCCCGAAAGGACATCTTAAACCGATGGCAGTCAGAGGGTGGCGCTTCAGACAAGCAGAAGGCAGACGTTTACTCAAAGACGAAGCTGCTTTTACTCACTGTTTTTAAGTGAGTAATTATAAATAAATGAGGTCTACCTAGCACACTAGGAATAGTACGGGGTCAACTAATTTTGGGACACATAACTGCAAAACTCTAAATTTCTTTAAAAACGGCTACTAAACCATGCCAGATACCACACCAAGCACTCCTCCAGACTGTGTTATTAAGTCCTCACTGCTGTATTGGGAGTTGGATGTCATTATCCCAATTAGAGGCAAGCAGACTGAACTCCAGTGAGATTACCTCTTTTCCCTAAAAGACAGAGCTGGAAGACAGCGGTGTGTTCTGTGTTGGATGTCTGCTTCCTTTTGAGATACCTGTCATCTGCGATTGTGCTCAGTTGAGTGGCTCTTTTTTTTCCTTTTTTTTTTTTTAAAGAATTAGTTATTTGCTTTTTGTGAGTACATTGTTGCGGTTTTCAGACACACCAGAAGAGGGCATCAGATCCATCACAGGTGATTGTGAGCTACTACCATGTGATTGCTGGGAACTGAACTCAAGACCTCTGGAAAAGCAATCAGTGCTCATAACCACTGAGCCACCTCTCCAGCCTTGTTGAGTGGCTCATTACAAGTTGAGAAGTAACGACTTAAAGTCTCCACTCAGTGTTCCTTAAAGTCTCTGTTCGGTGCCTCCTTTTCAGGCCACCTTCCCAGTCAGTACTGGTTTGGTTTGGTGCAGAAAGAGCCCAACAGCACTGTCATTTCCCTCCTCCTCCTCCTCTTCCTCCTCCTCCTCCTCCTCCTCCTCCTCCTCCTCCTCCTCCTCTTCCTCCTCCTCTTCCTCCTCCTCCTCCTCTTCCTCCTCTTCCTCTCCTTCCCTCTTTCCCTCCCCTCCCCCTCCTCTCTTTCCCTCTCCTTCTCCTCCTCCTGTTCCTCCTCCTCTTTGTTCTATTTGTTTATTCAAGACAGGGTTTCTCTGTATAGCCCTGGCTGTCCTGGAATTTACCCTGTAGACAAGGCTGGCCTTGAACTCAGAAATCTGCCTGCCTCTGTCTCCCAAGTGCTGGGACTAAAGGCGTGCACCACCATGCTGTCGTTATTTTTTTTATAAGTGGCTGCAGACTCGGAAAGCATATAATGCTGTCACATAATATTTTATGGCCCGTGAGAGCAGAGACCATAACTAAACATTTGCCCAACACTCATCATTCCTGATGTGTCACCTTTCAGTTAAGAACTGATTTTATGAAGTGTACCTATTTTATGGCTAGCCATTTTATTTTGCTCATTAAGAGATGACATATTCCTTAAATTTTAATGGAAGTCTTTGTTTGACCAGCATGTTATCACATGAGGTGCTCACAGTTTGCTCTGAGTTATGCCATAAAATGTCTGCAGTTTTTTAACTGTATTTTCATACCTTTGCAACATGGGAAGATGACGCCCGTAGACAACTGGAACAAACAGCTACCACCAACTAGAACCTGCGACATTAGATGCTTGCAATTTAGCCATTTCCTGACATCTAGAAGACATGTGTTATAAAATGAAGAAGACATTATAAAATGAAAATAAATAGATGCAATGTATGGTGACGGCAGAGTCAACGGGGAAGTGAGGAGGCACGTGGGACCCAGTTGTCAGGTAGACGTGGTTCTCACGCGGGGTGTCTCACAGGTACCCGTGCTACACACAGCACCTCACATCATCACTTAGAAACTTACTTCCAAATACTCAGTGTCTGGAGTTTGTACTCCCTAACTTGTAGGATTCTTCTGAGGATGAAGTGTATGCTAATAGCGAGACCTGGTGTGAGTAGGGCTTGCTATTCTCAACATGACCAATGCCCCTCAAGTAGGCCTGAGGTCTTCCTACGTCAGCAGACATACTTCAGACTGGAGGCATGGCTGAATGTGGAGGGCTGGCCTGGTAGGTGATATTCTGGTTTAATCTTTAGGACTACAAAAAGCCAAACCTAACACATGTTATATTTTCTTTATTTCCGCAAAACATACTGTGATGAGTACCAGAAGTAAAATTCCACAAAACATACTGTGATGAGTATGGGAAGTACAATTTACAAGTGTTAGGAAGTTCCTGAATTGTACAAGATTCACATGGCTCGCCCAACTATATTAAAACAGTAACACTTTGTGAGGTGAGGAGGTTACCCAGTAGAGCTGTCTCAAAGCTGTGCATGAAGCCCCAGGGATGCAGCTTTCAAGAGTTATCACCCTTGTTGAGGTGAGCTTTTCGGTGATGTAAACTACTTAGAGTCATCCATGCTCCTGTAAATAACCCCAGTGGTTCACTAAAGTAGACCCAGGTCCATTGTTGGTGCCACATCTAGAATAAGTAGAGGTTTGTTAAATCTGAACCTGGGGCTGACTGCATGCAAGGCAAATATTCTACTTATACAATCCATCCCAAGCCCAATCCTTATCATTTTATAACATACATTTCTACAGTATACAGGTATATACAGATTGAATACTCTTGTCTTTACATATAAGATTAGGGAAAGATAGGCAATGGGAGATGGAGACAAATTACTTGTAGGTTGAGAACATTGGGATATCTCAACATGTAAGATCACACAAAGAGTGCAATATGTAGGTGGTTTAGGGACTGGCAGCTGCCTTTGCTTATATTAAAACTAGCATCTTGGAGAAGCCATATATATAGATATATAGATACATAGAATGTACTTATATAATGTATGCATGTATTAAATATATCTTGAAAATTTGAACATATCTATGTTCTGTCTTCCTACTTTAAAATTAATGACACCACATAAAAACTTAGTTTGGATTAAAGTTTACTCTGTTTTTTTTTTTTTGTCTTTAAATGATGAAAACTTAACAGTGATTTTTTTTAATTAAAGCTGGTGAAGGAAGAGACAGATTTATAAGCAAGAATAGAGTCCAGAAAGAAATCAAATTATCTGATAAATGAGTAACTGTCTGGATTCAATGAAGAGTTGAAACACAGGAAACAGCTTTGATTATCTCTCAATATTTAATTAAAATAAATTCTGTCATCTCTCTTTCCTTGCCTTGGATATTTTCTCAAGAAATCTTCTACCTTTCTGGTCACTTTAATGAGATAAAATGGTCTCATTTATAAATGCTAGAAGTCTTGACCAAATATAGAGAGACTTTATGGTAATATCTAATTTAAAAGCTCTGTCTTTTCCTACTTCAGACCTGACTTGTGGCTGACAGAGGCATCGTCCTGGGTGAGAAGAGCTTTGGTTACATTTTCTTGCATTTTTCCCCACCCCCTTGCTTTAAGGTCTTTCCGGGCACAGAAAGATTGTAAATAGAGAAACAGGCTAGCTAAAGCATCTTTTCCTGTTCATTTTCTAAGGCTGCTAGACTTGAGCGAAGGTGTTTCTGGGACTTTTCCGAGTCTCCAGTCCTGATAGCCTTTTCCCCTGTGCTGCAGGGCTGTGCCTGCCCCGAGCAGGCAATGGCTTCTGAGCCCCCAGCATCAAGCTCCTGTGACACATGTCCAGCTAGCTACTCAAAGCTTTGCTGGTTTCATCTTAAAAGAAATTAGATTATTCCCAGCTGGGAAAACCTACAGACATCTCCAAATACATCCTGGTTCCTCTTGGTTTGCTTTGTGAAGAGTACCCCCATGGTACTTTCTACCTAAAATGCAGTTCAGAAGAAACAGTCTCCCTAAAGATTTGGTAAGCTAGTTCTTATAACTCCTCACAGGATGTGTTTCTGCTATGATCACTGGCTGAGGCTTTGGCTTAAATCCAGAACCAACAGAGTTTTTTCTAAATTCCTATTTTTTAAAAAAGATTTATTTATTAATTTTATGTATATAAGTACATCATCATTGTCTTCAAACACACCAGAGTCGCTGTCTTTAGAAGCACCAGAAAAGGTTATTGGATCCCATTACAAATGGTTGTGAGCCACCATGTGGTTGCTGGGGATTCAACTCATGACTTCTGGAAGGGCAGTCTGTGCTCTTAACCGCTGAGCCATCTCTCCAGTCCTTCTACATTATTATTCAAATGTAATAACCAAAAGGATTGGAAACATGCTCTTTCAAAATTGTATTTTTATATTAGGCTACTTAGATACAAAGACTTTTTCCCTACTAGGATAGCATATTCTAAAACATTCCTGAGATAGGTAAATGATTAAAATGCAAAATAAAATGCTAGAAAACAACACTGTCAGTTTTCTTCTAAGCAAGGCTTTCTAACTATGATGATGACACTAAGAAACCATCAAGGGAAAGGAACCATCAGCTAGGGTTTGTAAAAAACGAAATCCTTTCACACGACAGGCACTTTTAACTTTGAAGATGACTTACATGGTGTGGAAGTAATGGATAGAAAATACTTAAGAGCATTTGGTAATAATGAGATAATTAAGCAGAATGTGGATATGACAGAAATGAAGAAGGGACAGACATAAAGAACTCAACAAAGAAGATCACTAGTTGACCCCCACACATAAACAACTGCGATTGAGTGTTCTACCACACAAATAACCTGTGTGCATGGCCTGCTCTCCCTCCTCCCCCGGTCTCACGTTCGTTCACTCTCTGGGTCATTTAGGACTTCCTCCACTGAATCTAATCTCTGTTTTGTTTCCCGAGTACATCCAGTATAAGATGGTCCACAATAGGTGTTCACTCATTTGCAGGATGATTGCATAAACAAATGAAAGAATTCACAGAAAGTAAATTGAAATAATTACAGGACAATTTGCCTTCTGTATTGAAGACGATTCAAAGTGGAAAATACCAGCGTGGGTGAAATAGTGTATTCTCATTCTTGAGGGGTGAAGGCGCACCATTTATATTACACAATTTCATGTTTAGAAATGTATCCTAAGGCAGGCTAGAGAGTTGGCACAAGGTTAGCAGCACTGATTACTCTTGCAGAGGACTAGGGTTCAGTTCCCAGTACACACGTGGCTGTGCACAACTGTCTGTAACTCCAGTTTCAGGGGATCCGATGTCCTCTTCTGGCCTCCTGAGCATTGTATGGACATTGTACTCAGATATATGCAGACAAAACAGCCATATACACAATAAAAATAAAATAATAAAAACGAAGCATATCCTAAGAAAATTACTATACAAGTGTATAAAGACACATTTGTCCATTTAATAATATATTATTTTTAAGGAAAATTATTACTCAGTGAAACATCTGTTAATAAATCACAAATAGACATTTATAAGTCAATCAAATATTACTTAATAATTAAAACTGACTTTTCAGTTGTGTATTTTTTGACCTGTATTTACATCAAATGTATTTGCACTGTCAGATATAGTGGCTTCTGTCTATAATCCTAGCATGTGGAAAGTAGAGGCGATCTTTAGGGATTCAGGGTCATCCTCAGTTACATAGTTAATTTGAAAACAATATGGGACCTGGTCTCAAAACTCAGTATAGAGTGTAATTCTGTTTTTGCAAGAAGCTTGCAAGGTTGGCTACTAAAATGTTGACCACAGTTAACTTGAGTCATTTGAGTGGTCGATTTGGTTCTTATGCCCATTTTTACAATCTGGACATTTTCTAGGAAGCATAGAAATTGAATAAACAGCTAGTGTGAATAGATTTTTTTAAAAAGTGATTAAATTTAGTGTGTGTGTGTGCAAGCGTGTGTATGCACACATGTATGATGGACATGAACACATGCTACACACTGTGTACACATGGCGTCCAGAGGGCAACTTTTGGTTGTCAGTTTTCTTCTCCTGTACTTTCTAGGGTCAGACTCTGATCTTCAGCGTGTGCGGCAAGCTCACCGAGCCGTCTCGCTGGCCCCTAACAGAGTTTTCTTGAAAGGTCATAATCTCCTTTTAAAGAACTCTTTAGTTATTTTTTTTTTAAAAGAAAACAGATGAAGTAATTATTTTTAGTTTTTTCCCTTCTAGTTTGTGATTTTCTTATTTGTTGTTACTGCCACCTAGTGGATGAAGATTCATTAACTGTTTTCTTATTTGAGATGGTAGCTTTTTTTTCCCTACAGATGGCTCTTTCAGAAGTGAAACAAACAAACAACACCCCAAACAAGCAAACAAGAAAACCTAGTGACAAATTACTGAACATTTAACAGCCATTCTCCAAAAGTAATATTCTCGTAATCTATTCATAAATTTGCAAACGTTCCTTTTAAAAACACAATCAATTTATATGTGAAGAAATAGCACTCTGCCTTAAAAATACGTGGTTAATTTTTCACAAGATATTCTTGGCTTTTTTTGTCTGTTTTTGTAGACAAGGGTTTTGTGTGTGTGTGTGTGTGTATGTGTGTGTGTGTGTGTGTGTTGCCCCTGCTGTCCTAGAACTGGCTCTGTAGAATAGGCTGGCCCCGAACTCACTGCCTCCCTGAGTGCTGGCATTCAAAGGCACCAGACCCCACCACTCATGGCTTTTGTGGATATTTATGAATTCTTGCACCTGCTAGCAAGCTGCACTCAATTGTGAGTGACAGAAGTTACATCCTGGGCTCTAAACACATCCTTTTCCTATTATGACTGTTGTCATTAGGCCTGATATGTCCACTGTTTGACCGTTTCTCATCACTGTGCAAGCTTTCTGTTACCCACAAATTCCATTCAGCTTTAGCACTAAATGAAGCTCCTGTGAGTAGCCATTGTAAGCCTTGACCCCGGGGGTGCCTCAGGCCCGCCAGGGCTTGCTCTAAGCTGCACACCCAGACCCACCTACCTACCTATTACGTGGATGGTCCCACCGCGGTTGCTTCCAGGCTTTACCGTAAAAGCAGCAAGCTGGATTTGTGCACACAGGCATCCGGCACTACATTGTGTAGTAGTTTAGTTCTGTGTAGGTGAATGTAGTATTTTTGATCTGTATAGGTGATAGCTACTAACCTCAAAAGCATAGACTGTGGTATAATACAGTAGATGCAGCAAAACCAATAGGGTGATGTATCTGAAAGATATAGTTAGCTTTGTTTGAGATATAATTTAATGATAGTTGTATATATCTTAATTACCAAAAAACCGCTCTGTAGTATCCTTCAAAATCGAACACCAGGCTTTTCCAGGTTTCCGTGAGCAAACCCTGTAATGGCACATGGTCGCTGCCTTCGCTTTCTGAATTGTCTTTATTTTTCTGGAACAACTGTAGAACCCTGAGAGAGAGAGAGAGAGAGAGAGAGAGAGAGAGAGAGAGAGAGAGAGAATCCTTTGAGTTTCTAACTTGTAGCCAAGCAGCACATATTTTGTTGCTATTTACCAACATGCAGGCTAAGGATGTGGTATTTCAATGTCCTGTTTTGTTTGTTTTTGGAAAGGAGAAAATGTAAAAGACACATGGGAAGCTCTAAAGAATTGAATAAAATTATCACTATCTAGTCACCAGAACTGAATCGTCCCCTGGAGCTGGGTGTGGCTCAGTGATCTAGAACGTACCCATCACACACAAGGCCCTGGGTGTGACCCCAGCACCACACATCAATAAATGAATGAAGAAAGAAAGAACCCAGTCAGCTCCAGCCTTTGAGAATGCATTGATTACCCAAAGTAGGTTGAGTTCAATTGAAATCTAGATTTAAATAAATTCCATAATAAACAAACACTAACTCCTTTTATTAGAAAAGTTTTGCTTGTTTGTTTTTTAAACAGTGTCTCCTGTGGCCTACGGCAGCCTCAAACTTGCTATGTCAGAAGAAGACCTTGAACTTCTGATTCTTCTGACTCTACTTCTGAGTGAGGGCTTTACAGACAAGACACGTGGCCTTGTGCTTGCTAAATAAGCACTCTACCAATCGAACTGCAGCCCTCCAGTCCATACCTTGTTTAGATTTATTCTTTAAATAATAAAACAGTGTTCATTTTAAACTCAGGTATCTCATTTGTTACTGTTTGCTGTGATGCCAGCACTTTCACAGTAACAAAACAGTCAATTTATATATTGGTTTGCCACATTTGTTTCCCTACATGCCTTGCGCCTTTCAGCTTTCACAACGTCACCGAGAGGGTATTTAGTGCATCATCACACTCCTTCACAAAAGGACTTCTAGATTCTCCTGTGTGCTCCCTGCTGCATACAGTGCCTGCACAAATAACTCTATTTGTAAGGAATGTGTACCAGTCTACTTCCGGGTCAGTCTTGTATCACCTTGTTATCTTCTAAAGTCTATTATAATTATGTCCATAACTACTATCATTTTTAATAGAGAGCCTAATGGAGATGAATGGGCTACAGACAAGATTCCATTGCAAGGATATCTCCACAAAGGGAAGTTCTGGACGGAAGCCAGTTCCTTCTTTGGCAGAGAGCCGGGGGGGGGGGCGGGGGGGCAGTATTTGTCCTGTGTAGTAACTGAGGATTCTGTATGAAGACAATCAAGGTCTTTCCTGGATTACCCAAGTCAACTTGACAATAACAGCTCAGCAGTGGGTACCAGCTCAGCAGTGGGTACCAGCTCATCGTGCTTAGAAGGATGAGAATTGACCTGAGGTGTGATTCTTCAGGGGGAACAGAGTAATATATATTGCAAGCCTCCTTACCTCAGAATCATCAGAACTGAACTATGAATGTCCAGATTCTGGATCTTATAGGAAGATAAGGGACCACATGGTTTTAGTCCATTTTAGTTCACTAACAATGGGTCTCCTTGACCCAATGACCCTTCAGCATACCGTGGTCAATCTCGACAGGCTGGAGTAGCTGCACCTCTTGTCTTCGTGATTGGGACTGTCCCACCCTGTGTGGTCAAGTTTCCTGAATAAGGTTCTCTCCCTCTTAATTTATGGAAATGGATCATTCAACTTATCTAAAATTGCTAGGATAATTATAATATCTAAAGCTTATCGGATAGACCTTGAAGAGTCCGAGTAAGCGGTGGTTTGCAGTTAAATCTGCTCCCGAAATGATGAGGCTCTTTAAAATAGAATAGCACTTGAACCCCACACCCTAAGGTCCTAATTGAATTTGTACAATATGGGGAGTGGGCCATGTATTATTTCTAATAGTTTCTAATATATCTAATATATGCAGCCAGAATTAAGAACCCCAAATCTACAATACTCAGGACCAGAAAACATGTGAGTTGTAGCTTCTGGGTGGATAATGCCGTGGGCAGCGGTGCCATTAGATGCCCAAGAGGGAAGAGGAAATGAACGAAGGTTTGGAACAGGAATGATGAGCAGAGTGGAGTTAAGCTAAGGGGGTCATTTCTGCAGCCAGCAAGTAGTCATTGCATGGGGGAGATACACGTTCCACGTGCAAAAGGTAAAATTGTTATTATTATTAAAAGAACCCTAAACCTTGTTGTCTTCAGACTTTGGACTTTGGGTTGGCAATGAAGGTGTATTACATGCTTAAGTCTGTGTGATCCTTTAAGGTTGGAGTCAATAGGGAGAGGACTCAGACATCAAAGTCTGACAAATATTTTTAAGAATTACTGATTTCCTGGAAAGAGGAGAACGATAGACTTCATTGTCATTAATAAATATATATTTTTAAATTAGCATCCAGAGTATCAAACACCATTGTGGCATTTTTGAAGAAAGTTTGTTTTAGAAGACTTTCCTCCTACTTCATGTCACCCATTTCTGTCCCCTCCCCCCTTTTAAAGACCTCCCTCCCTCCAATCCCCCTTCTCATGACCTCCCACCCTCCATATCCTTTCTTCCTTCGTATCACATGTGGCTTTGTGTCCTCCGAAGCATCTGTTTTTACTCTCTCTGGGCTTTAAAGCTGTATCAACATTTATATCCGTCGCGTATATGCAAGTGTATATGTCAGGCATGAGAGAACATGCAGCGTTTGTCTTTCTGAGTTTGGGTCATCTTGCTTCATATTATTACTTTCAGAACCATCTATATGAATTAAAAAGATATGTGGGTGGGTGTATCTGTGTGCCACGCCCATGTCTCCTGACCTCAGAGTTCAGAGGGGGGCATTGGATGCTCTGCAACTGGAGTTATGGAGGGTTATGAACTGTTGTGTGGGGGCTGAGAACTGGGCAGCAGTTTTACTGAAGAACAGTCAGTGCTCTTAACTACTGAGTCATCTCTCCAGCTCTGTCTACAGACATGTTTTTTTAAAAAAATAATCATTTATTTATTTTATGTGAGTACACTGTAGCTATTGTCAGACACACCAGAAGAGGGCATTGGATCCCATTACAGATGGTTGTGAGCCACCATGTAGTTCCTGGGAACTGAACTCAGGACTTCTGGAAGAGCAGTCAGTGTTCTTAACTGCTGAGCCATCTCTTTAGCCCCATTTTAATTAAAATATAATTACATCATTTCCGTCTGTTTACTCTCCCAACCCCTCCCATACCCTGATTCCTCCTTGTCAAATTTATGATCTCTTTTTCTTTAATGATTGTTATACATAAATGCATAAATTAACACACACACACACAAACACACACAGATACACACAACCCTGCTGAGTTCATTCTGTGTTATTTGTACATACACATACATGGTTTTAGGGCTGACTATGTGGTATTGGATGGAACCAATAAGAGGATTCAACTCTGAGGAAGTTACCCCTCTCTCAGGAGTCTTTAGTTGTCTGTAGTTCTTTCTCTAGGGGTGAGGCCTTTGAGAGTTCCCCCTTCTGTGTTAGCCTGTCTATTGGTGATGTTCTTCAGGTCTTTTCAGGCAGCTATATTGTTGAAGTATCATGTGTGAAGCTTCCGTGTCATTTCTAGGAGACAGTGTCACAGCAGCTTCCTGGTCTTTTGGCTCTTACAATCTCTCTAGGGTATTCCTAAGTTCTTTGAGCCTTAGTTGCAGGACTTTTGTTGAGACAAGGTGTGAACTATGTAAGCCAGGGCAGTATTGAATTTCTATTTATTCTCCGGCCTCTGTCTACCTGGTGTGAGGATAACAGCAATGATCCACAAAGACTTTGTAAGTTTGTTTTTGCTTTGTTGTGAGACAGGGTCTCATATAGCCTAGATTGGTCAAGCTCACTATGAAGGTGAGGATGGCCTTGAACTCCTGACCCATCTTCCTTTACCTCCCAAGTGCTGAGATTACAGGTGTGCATCACCACATCCAGTTTACGTGATGCCAGGGATTGAATCTGGGGCTGTGTGCTCTACCAACAGAGCCAATCCTCAGCCCCACTAATTTTTCTTTTGGAATAAATTTTTATATGGAGTCACTGAGGAATAGAGAAGCGAATTATTTACTCCAGGATTAGTTCTTATGACTCATTTTGATGATAAAGTATTCATTTAATATCCTATTATGAAGGATATTAATATCCTTGTAAATGAATAGGTGAATATTTTCTCATTATCTATTACTGACATCATCAGTGAGCTAGCAGAAACGTTTCTGTAAGTGCTGTCGTGTTTGCAGCATTTGTTAGCTCTGCCTCTGCTGTCTTGGACCATTTCACATTTCCCAATGAAGCCCTTCTTGAAGGCTCCTGGAGAATGCTTTTAGACTTCATCTTTTCTCTTTCAAAGACACGTGTGTTTCAAATAGACAGTACTGCTGCTCATAGTTTTGTTTGTTTTTGAGGCTGAGTCTTGTGGTGTAGGTCAGAAAAGTCTTGCCTGGACCTCCTACTGTAGCCACATGCTCCCCAGGGCTACTGTCACCATGCCCAGCAACTTTTAATGATCTTGCTGTACTAAATCCACTTCTAGTATTATAGCTGCACTGTGTAAGGTAAGCATTCTTCTTATGAGAACGCAGGTCTGTTTCATATGTCTATTATTGCCTGCCAACTTGGACTGTTCAGCATGTCACAGGACCAAAGGTAGTTAGTCACTGCTTTCAGGGTTAGTGGGCCATTGTGAGATCTCAAATCATTGTCTGAATGACTGCAATATTTCTGCTGTGTATGTGGAGAGCTCTGGTGAGATGGCTCAGTGGGTAAAGAGCTTGCAACACCAACCTGATGACCTAAATCCAATCCCCAGAACCCACATAAAAGGGAATGAGAGAGCCAACTCCACAAAGTTGTCTTTTGACCTCCATATACACACCCTGGCACACTACCTTACCAACCGATAAATAAAACTTAAAGGCTTTAATCTATCTATCTATCTATCTATCTATCTATCTATCTATCTATCTATCTATCTATCTATCTATCCATCTATCCATCTATTTATCTATCATATCTATCTATCTATCTATCTATCTATCTATCTATCTATCTATCTATCTATCCATCTATTTATCTATCATATCTATCTATCTATCTATCTATCTATCTATCTATCTATCTATCTATCTATCTATCTGTCTGTCTGTCTGTCTGTCTGTCTGTCCGTCCGTCCGTCCGTCCGTCCGTCCGTCCGTCCGTCCGTCCGTCCGTCCATCCATCCATCCATCCATCCATCCATCCATCCATCTATCTATCTATCTATCTATCTATCTATCTATCTATCTATCTATCTCTCCAGTCCATAAGGACCAGAATTAGGTTCTGTTTTGTTTAGGGAATTATGACGTTCATAATGAGTATCAGTCATGACCTTATCCATGTACATATTCTACCAGATGTTTCACACCAGCCTTTTTGCACCATTATGAAGTTTTATAAATATTTAATACCTCTTGGTCTGTGGTATTTGAGGCATAAATCCTGGCAAACATTTATTGAATGAAGTGTTCCTCCTGACCCTGTGCCCCTGGTTGCCACATTTCATTTGCAGCCTGACTGAGCACAGCTGATACATGAAAGGACCCTCAGTGGGGACCTGGAGGCAGGGGGCCAGACCAAATGGCTGGTTTTCTGGCATAAGAGCCATTTGGGATGTCATTAAAAAATATTAAATAATTTTAAGAGGTAGGAGGAAATAGACTCTCTAAAGAGAATTCAGAAGCCTCTTAATTGAATCCCGCATGAAATAAGTGCCTATTAATGTTAAATACTGGCAAGGGCTGCCACTGTCCTGAGTTCCAACTGCAGAAGTTAATGTGGTGGACTGCTTTCCAAGGAAGGGGATAATACGTGAGCTGGAGCGATGGCCCTGCATCTCCCCGGTGAAGAATGGAGTCAGGACTGGCTGGTTCCTAACCCATCTTTCCTCTTCTGAGTGAGTAGAGAGAAGCTGAAGACTTGAAGTAACTTCTTCACACTGCAGAGATGCTAGAGCTGAACCTAGTGTCTGCAGGGCCTGCAGGGACAACCATTTTCTCTTTCTGACATTCAGTAATAGACTCTGAGGCCCCCTCCTTTGATAGGACCCGAGATGAGCAAAATTTCCCATTAACATCATGCCTTTTGTTATCTGTGGAGAAGCCTATGCTTCCAAAGGCACGGGGCACTGTGGTAAGTAAAAAAATTCAGTGATTTAATGTTTCTCAAAAAAAAAAAAATTCGTCAAATTCGCACATCTTTTGATGTTAAAAATTTTAACATCAGTATCAATGTTATTTTAGTTAGAATCTTCATTTTTAGTTTTAAAGATCTCTCTCACATACAAAATCTTGGTGCGAGTGGCAGAAACAGGCAGCATCTTATTTATTTTAATATTTAATTATTTCCCCTTCAGCTTGAAGTTGAATAGACAAAGAAGCTCGTGAGTATAGCCAGGAAAGTGCGGAATCCATTATTGTTTTAATTTTAGAGAGATATGCCTGTAGATTATGCAAATTCAAAAGCATCAACTATTCTATTAGTGATGAATCATTAGCTCTTGAACTGAGTTGTGCTTCGCGGTCTAGGCTCAAAGACATAGTAAGACAGCTGAACACCAGAACACCAAGCTCTGAACATGGCCACCAGCTCTGCCTTCAGAGTGATCTGATTGCAAGTTCTGTCAGCTCATCGTGGACAAGGTTCTTTCGATTAGGCTGGTGACATGAAGCCACAGTGGTTCCTTTGACAGCTTGTTCTTCCACATCTTTGGCTGACGAGGGAGGCCATCAATAAGGAAAGATAAGCTCTGGTTGAAGAACCATGAACTTCATTGCACATGAAATCCTGGGCCAGATTTTTTTCCTTTATATATTTTTGGCAAATTTATCCCACCACCCAAATTAAGAAAGGGGTGGGAGTGTGGAAAATATTGCAATGACAAATTCCCTAGTAGAGTCATTACATGTGAATCTGGTTGCTATAACAACCACCGTTATAACATCCACAGCAGTTTTACTACAGTGTTAAGGAGACCTAAAATTAGAAATTATGTGTCTTTTCTATACAGTAACACAATCTTAGCTTATTTAATTAGCTTAGCATAGGATTAAAACATTAAATACTCTGCTCTAGATTATATAGTTGATGTGTATGTGTGCACGTGCCCATGTATACATGTGTTCATGTGGGTACATGTATGCAAGCTGATGCATGTGCCCTGTGCTCAAGTGCATGTGAAGGTCAAAGGTCACCTCACATGTAGTTCTTCAAGATCCATTCACCTTTTTTTTTTTTTTTGAGACAGAGTCCCTCAGTGACCTGGAGCTACTAAGTAGGCTGGGTTGGCTAGACAGTGAGGCCCAAGGGTCTGCTTGTCTCACCTCTGCAGGAGTGGAATGGCACTTCTCCATAAACTAGAGTTTCCTGGGAGGAAGGAACCTCAGTTGAAGAATTACCTTGATCAGATTGATCTGTGAGCTTGTCCGAGGGAAGTTTTCTTGATTGCTAATTGAGGCCGCTGTGACTTATGCAGTCCTTGGCGGGTGGGTCTGGGCTAGGGAAGAAAGCTAGCTGAACAGATGTCTGAGCTCCTGCCCGAGCTCCAGCTATGGTTTCCCTCAGTGACGAATCATGACCTGCAAGTAGAAGATGAAAGAAATCTCTTCCTGCCCGCCCTGCTTCTGCTCAGAGTGGTTTCTCACAGCAACAGAAAAGCAAACAAGGATTCTGGGATCAAAAACAGGTCACCGGGCTTGTGCAGCCAGAGCTTGACTGAGCCAACTCCCCCGCCCTTTAATGGCTCAGTTCACAACTGAAATTTTAGGGTAAAAGCTTGGACTCCAGCAGCCCCAGAGAGCTAGGCTTAGCCACCCATCCCATGAGTTAAAGATGGCAAAGCAAAGCAAAATGAGACTTGGTCCATGTGTGTGGCTGCTTTATGAAGAGGAACAGATAAAAGCATCCAGTGACCCTCATGGCTGTCATCGGTTCAAGGATAAGAACTGGACCAAGGGGCAAGCAGTATGTGTACTCAACCAGTCTGGGCCAAGGTGTGGTCCCATCAACCCTCGCCTCAGCTTGGGTTCTGCCAGGGAGTTGGAAGAAATTCTTCCCAAGCCTTCTCAGGGGCTGGCTGTCTCGGTGCAGCCTCAGCACCAGACAGCTGCTTCATCTGAGTGCCTGAAGGGGCGAGGTATTGAAGGAAATGGAATGGGGCCTATTGCCCTGCTCTCACCCAAGTAAAGGACACCGATGGAGACACTAGGCTTTTGTTCTGATTTTAGGTCGCCTGTGGTGCTAAGTGAGAAGTGAGAGGGTTTCTATAAAAGCTGTTTATAATCTGTTCTATATGAACATCCATCTTTCCTGATTGCTGCGGCCACTCTATCCTGCTCACACTGCATTTAGGGAGCCTGTGATCTGAGAAGGCAGTGGATTAACATTAATGCCAGAAACATAAGCAACATCTCCTCTCCAATCGGCACTGTACATAGGGGTGGAGGATCACTCCAGAGCTCAGTTTGTCTCTGGTCAGGTGGCCAGCCACATGCATCTCTGAGCGTCTCTTCATCATCATTCCTACCACTCTCCTATTCTGTGGATGTCTGAACTCAGGAGGAGCAGGCACAGAGCAAACACCTGCAAGGACATCCCCCAGATGCCGGTTAAAGGGTCCGGGTTCCTGTAACCCACAGCAAAGAATTAGATCATGAACACACAGTAGAAGTATAGACAGTTCATTAAGAAAGAAAATGCACCCCGAAGAATAAAGCCGGCTAGTGAGCTGAGGGTAAAGCCCCCAAAGTATGAGGCATGACCCTTTATAGACCATTTATAGAGCACCTGCCTTTCCCATGATTACACAACACAGGCCTTCTCTCTGCCAACTGGCTTCTTTCATATGTTAATTTTGATGTCCCACCCCCTGTCTTTACTCTTCCACTATGCAGGCATTTCTTGAAATGCCCAGTGTAGTTTGCATTTGGTTGTATCAACCCTTTACTCCACCAGGAGCATTTGGGGTACAGGGGTTGGGGATTAACTCAGAACAAGCCAACCATTAACAGTGTGAATATGTTAAGCTATTAACAACACGCATAGGAAATTTTTACAATATGGAATGCAAATGCGTTTGTGATGATAAAGACTAAAAAATTGATTTCGATTCATCTCTTTTCAATAAGTCCCTGGGAGAAGCAGTTTTTAATCTTAACACTACAGTCTCAGTTAATCATAATTACAGAGCAGGGTCATTTGGCTAGGACACTGAATGGTCTCGGGTGGATGCTGACAGTCCGACATAGACCTGCTAATCTGGACCATACTTTCCCGTAAGGTGGGTGTGAAGACCTGTATCCTGCAAATGAGAAAGCAGATTCTGGGAAGTGTTTCTTCGAGGTTGATGGGAAATAAATAGAGTATGTAAATTCTTCACTTTCCTGACAGTGAAGTGATCTACACTGAATGAGAACTACCTGTGGCCCCATTTAGCTTTGCAACCCCTTTGCCAGGTTGTGTGACATCATGTTTTTCCTGGGAAGGAGGCTGTTCATTCTTGAGTAGCCCTGTAGAGACATTTGTCTAGGTGGGCTATTTTCCAAATTTTTCTTACTTCCAAATCTCTCTTGTAAGAAAAAAATCTTTATCCTTTCAAAGGCAAAAAAAAAAAAAAAAAAAAAAAAAAAAAGGCTAGCTTCTTCTTCTTCTTCTTCTTCTTCTTCTTCTTCTTCTTCTTCTTCTTCTTCTTCTTCCTTCTCCTTCTCCTTCTCCTTCTCCTTCTCCTTCTCCTTCTCCTTCTCCTTCTCCTTCTCCTTCTCCTTCTCCTTCTCCTTCTCCTTCTCCTTCTCCTTCTCCTTCTCCTTCTCCTTCTCCTTCTGCTCCTCCTCCTCCTCCTCCTCCTCCTCCTCCTTTTTTTTCCGAGACAGGGTTTCTCTGTGTAGCCTTGGCTGTCCTGGAACTCAGTCTGTAGACCAGGCTGGCCTAGAACTCTGCCTCTGCCTCCCAAGTGCTGGGATTAAAGGTGTATACCACCACCGCCCGGCCCAGGCTAGCTTCTAAAGTATGTTGGTTTTGCCCAGGACTTCAATATTTACACATTATCCTGTTCTAAGTCAGATGCTTCAGTGGAAAGTTTGAAATTAAAGGGGACACAAGGAAGGAAGGAACAGGTTGTGTTCTCCAAGGCAATGCTTTCGAATAGCAGGATTTTAACTGAAGGGCACAGAAGAGAAAAACATGGGCAAGCAAACCAGCAAAGCTTGCCTCAGAGTGCTGTTGTTACGAGTAACCCAGATTTTGCCCTTAGAAGGAGATAATGCATATACTCTTGGTTTGTTCTTGGCACATAAGAACAGCTGTAGTGCAGCTGTTTCTTTCAGTTAAGATCTCCCTTCCTTAATCACAGGGCTGGGATTAAACCCAGGGCACAGGCAAACATTCCATAACCAAGCTGAATCCTCAGCCGGGGAGCCTCCTTTTATATTGGATGGATATAATATTTCTCGTATCTGATCTCTTTGTTGTGCTTCAGACACCATGCTTGAATTTAGCGAAAAGGCAGAGAAGTGATTCATAGTATGTCTGCAGAGCCTCCCAAGTTATGAGAGGGCTTTGGTACCCAATTCTAATACTATGTGATGCAAGCCGCTGCCATACTGTCTTATTTAACTATGTTGCTAAACAGACGCATGAGCAGCATATTTGTATGATACTATTAAAGATACTATTAAAGGTTCGCCTGCCCATATGTGGATCATGTGACTTCTTTCTTCAAATGATTCAGGCCAACTTTTAAGAAACACAAACAAGATAGGCATTAGAAGTCAGGCATAATGTGCACACCTTTAGTTCCAGCACTTGGGGGGCAGATCTCTATGACTTAGAGCGAGACTGGTCTACATAGAGAGTTTCTGGACAGCCAGGACTACATAGAGAAACTCTGTCTCAAAACAAAAACAAACAAACAAACAAAAAAGCAGACTTTGGGGGGATTTTGTTAAAAGGCACAAAATTACAAGTAAAAGAAAAAAGTTCAAGAGAATATTAGGGCGGGAGAGATGATCCAGGGATTAAGAGCTATGCCTGATCTTTCTTCCAGAGAACCTGGGGTCAAGCCCCACAACCTACCTGGCAGCTCACAGCTATCTATAATTATAGTTCTAGGAATCCAACATCCTCTTCTAGAGCTGCACACACATGGTACAAAGACATACATTTAGCCAGACCCCTATACACATAAAATTAAAAAAAAAATCTCAAAAAGAGACATTATATATGTAACTTACTAACTGCAGTTCAAACAGTGCTTCTTATATGTGAGGATGCCTGAGAAGGCATGTCTTGAGTTTTCTCACTCCAAAGGGAAAAAAAGAGAGCATGAAACAATATATTTGTTCATTAGCTCAATCTAGCCATTTCTCAATGGGTAATGTGTCAAATAATTTATATACAACAACTAATATATGTAGTTTTGTCAGTTTAAGTATTATATGACAATTAAACATTAAAGAATAATATTACAAAATAAGAAAATATAAGTTAAACGTACAGTTTAAAGTGTAATAGTAAGAGTGAAAATTTTCAACTCATGAAGATTTCAAATGAACAAATGTTTATTTATTAATTGATGAAGAGACCAATAAAATGTTAACATCTGACCCAAAGGGTATTAATTTATTTTTAATTGGCACCTACTATTTAGGTGTGTTTATATGAACTATGTGATATTTTGACATCTGCACACAATTTGCAACCATTACATTTGGATAATTAGCAAATCCATCACCTTAAACATATCATTTTTTAATGTGAAAATCATGCAAAAATCTTTGTTTCCAGCTATTTTGAAATATGCAGTGTGTTCTATTATGGACACCCCGCTGGGCTATGAAATATGATAATTTGTTTCTCCTATCTGGGGTTTTTTTTTTTTTTTAAATCTTTATTTAATGTATGAGTGCTCTGTTGTACATACATCCACCTGCCTGAAGAGGGCATCATATCACCCTGTAGATGGTTGAGAGCCACCATGTGGTTGCTGGGAATTGAACAATCTT
This sequence comes from Apodemus sylvaticus, assembly GCF_947179515.1. NCBI lineage: Eukaryota > Metazoa > Chordata > Mammalia > Rodentia > Muridae > Apodemus > Apodemus sylvaticus. Next base: position 35,283,720 of record NC_067475.1, read on the forward strand.
AACTGATGAGCCATCTCTCCAGCCCTATCTGGGTTTTTATACTCAATAACTGGTCTCCCTAAGTTTCCTTTCCAATGCTTCTGTTTAGTTAAGGTTATCATGACTAAGGCTCCTTGGGAAGGGGAGGGTTTATTTCATTTACAGTTCCACATCACTGTTCATCACTGAAAGAAGTCAGGACAGGAATCTGTTGGCAGAGCCCACAGGCAATTGCTACTTACTGCGTTGTTCTTCAAGGCTTGCTCAACCTGCTTTCTTATAGAACCCAGGACCACCAGCCTAGGGATGGCACTACCTACAGTGGGTTGGACCATCTTACATCAACCACTAATTAAGAAAATGCAGGGGACTTGGGAGATAGTAGCAAAAAGGACTTGGCTCAATTTTCAGAACCCACTTAAAAAAAGTTGGCATGGCCCATAACTAGTTGGACAAGAGAAAAAGAACTCTGTGGTATTTTGAAGTTGGGTGTGGTGGAGCATGCACTTAATCCCAGCATCCAGGAGTCAGAAACAGTGGCTCTCTGCTTTGTCCTCAGAACAATGTTAGGCTATACAGAGAAACCCTGTCTTGGATATCCCCCCCCCCCAAAAAAAAAGAAGAAGGAAAAGAAACAGAAAAGACAGACAGACAGACAGACAGACAGTGCTCTATAGGCTTGCTTATGGCACCAACCTTAGGGAGGTATTTTCTTACTTGAGATTCCTACCTGTCAGATGACTTCAGCTTGTGTCAAGTTGACTAGAAAACTAGCCTGCACGCCTCCCTAGGCTCCAGTAGCCATTGCAGTGGCCTCTATTTCTGTCAGAAGCGCTTACAATTATTTAGGTTCTAGACCTCTGAAAGAATGAAATTTCAGATCTGGTCTCTTTGTCCCTGGCTGATTTCACTTATTATAATGTCTTCCAGGCTCATCCATTATTGTCACTGGAGCCTGTAGTTGTAACACATGGTTCTGGGTCTGAAAACTTGCATTCCTCAAGGGAAAATGACCCAATATGGAGGAAAATAGAAAGAAATGAGTGTATTTATATTGTTAGTAAAAAACTGGCAGGGAGAAGGGGGCAGAAAATCTCAGCTTGTCTCTGTCCAGCTCACAGCAGAATCACAACTCATAAAAACAGAAGCAAAAGCCAGGAATTACACTTATAGAGACAGTCTTCTGGTGGCCATGTGACCAGAGGTTTTAGGATAAACAGAAGCAGTCTAGCTTTGGCTACCCACTCACCATACATCCCAGTCAGTGAGAGGAGTAACGGAGAAAGAAGAGAAGGGGAGTTTTCCAGTGTGGTCACATTTGGGAAAACAGATAAGGATGCCCAGAGACACCAGGTTCACCTGCAGGATACTGACATAAGCTTTAACAGAGAAGGACTGAGGCGGGAGGCATGGGGTCTTCTGCATAGTTAATTGGTCCGGGCCCCAAAGTCCCGTTGATCAGACTCTTACAAGATGCTCACCTCTGTGTTCAGGCGCAGTCCCAGCCACCGTGGATAATTGCCTTTGTCTGGGTGTGTGTGTGGGAGGGTTGTGGAATAAAGTGTCTGTTCTACTGTTCTGGGGATCTAAGGTGACTAGAGAGGAAGGTTAAGGACAAGGACTTGTCTCTGGGCCTTTAGCCTAGGAAAAGAAGACAGACAGAGCAGAGGCAGAAACAGCATTTCATTCACTGGAAACCATGCGTTTTAGCAAAAGGAACCTTTTGTCTGGGTACCTGTTTCAAGGGAGCTCTTGTGGGGTGGTTCATCTTCATATCTCTCATAGGGCTTTACTGGAGGCATTCCAATTCCCAAGACCTGTTATACTCCAGAAATGACAAAGCTCTCTCTCTCTCTCTCTCTCTCTCTCTCTCTTTCTCCCCCTCTCTCTCTCACTCTTTCCTCCCTATTTTTTCTTTTTTGGACAAAGAACATTTGATTCTTATTATTTTTACCTCAACTTATTGTTGTTCATTTAGAGCAGGGCTGACAATCTTGGGTGGCCTTCATTTGCATTGCTGCCAGCCAAGTCTAAGAGTCACTTCCTTTCCGAGTGACTGAGTTATCAGTATCTCTGAGACCGACAGCTGAGTCCAGCCCCCGCACCTCACAGAAAGCACACCCACTCGTCACGTTGTCGTATCCTGAGCTTCAGCTCATTCTTTTATTTAAAAATAATAGAAAAGTGGCTCCAGAAACCAAGGCCAAGGTCAGAAAGATAAAGGAAAGGGTTAATGTGTTATAAGACACTACAAGAAGAGCGTGTGTGTGTGTGTGTGTGTGTGTGTGTGTATAGACAAGAAACAGTATTGCTTTAAGACACTACAAGAAGAGCGTGTGTGTGTGTGTGTGTGTGTATACACAACAAACAGTATTGCTATAAAACACTACAAGAAAATTGTGTGTTGAGTATGTCTGTATACAAGAAACAGTATTCTACAAGTGTAATTTCTTCCACAAGACTTAGTATCTTCAGCCACAGACAATTTCTCTGGATTTTATGCAGTTGGTGATTTTATTTTAAAACCGAAGAGCTGGGCAGTGGTGGCGCACGCCTGTAATCCCAGCAGTCTGGGAGGCAGAGGCAGGTGGATTTCTGAGTTCGAGGACAGCCTGGTCTACAGAGTGAGCTCCAGGACAGACAGGGTTATACAGAGAAACCCTGTCTCAAAAAAACCAAATCCAACTCCCCCCCCAAAACAAAACAAAAAAAAAAAAAAAACGAGGGTAGAGGATCTGGGGAGATGGCTCAGTAAGTGAAGTACTTGTGTAAACATGAGACTCTGAAGTCAGATTCCCAACACCTGTATAAAAGGAAGGGTGTGCACATCTGTATCACCAGCTGGGGGGGGAGGGGCGGTGGCGGGCAAAGGAACACCCCTGCAACTCATTGGCCAGCCAGACAACGGATGAGCTTCAGGGTCAGCGGGGGACCCTGCCTTGAGGAGCTATTATGGAGAGCAACTATTGGAAAAGTTTCTTTAACTTGTTCAAAGCATTTCTCCACGTGATCATAAATTTGGTTTATTGCGGTTAGAAAAAAAAAACAATAAGGAGAAGAGAAATAGAGGAGCTCTAATGTTGATTCCATGTGCACTGGTGGGCACACACGCAAGGCCACAAAGACGAATGCAGTTTGATTTTTACCTGACTCTAGTCCGTGCCTGGGTCAGGGTGTGGGCAATGTTTCTACAGCCGGATAACTAAGATCTCCTAAGACATAAAAGCCAAGTGATGTGCTTTGTGCAGAGTGCAGAGTACACGACTAAGCCTTGGCGCTCCTCACTGGCTCAGTGCGTTTCCGCGGCTTCCTCTTTTCCCTGTGCTGCTGGCTCCGTTGGCCTCGTTGCTTTTGACAAAGGATCCATCTGGAGGTGGCCACATCAAGTCGATTCCTGTTTTCTCCGAGGCTGCCCTTGCTCTCTCTAAGTCAGCGTCTCATGTAAACTTAATGAGTGTGTTCCCTGTGACATCCCTGAGGACGCCGATTAAAATGTTTAATAGTGCAGAGCCAGGGCCAGTGCTGGCCATTGTTCCTTCAGTCCAAATAGTCATAGCTTGGGTGATGAGTTGTGTAATGGTGGTGGTTCTCCATTAAGGCACTGGATTGAAAGTAGAACCTTATTTCTTTCGGGCCACTGCACTATTGTTAGGGGTCAACCACTGTCCCTCTGACTATAGAGAGAAGTGAAGTGAGAAGAACCCCCCCTTAGCCCCAGGAACCCCCAAACGGCTCACACCACCAGCCACCATACTCTGACCGGCCATTAAGAGGCAGAATGTAACACGCACCCTGTGTTACCCCAACTTGTCACTTGAATCTCCCGAACAGGAAAAAAAAATTTTGCAGCTTCAGTCAGCCTCTGATTTGTGATGTCTGAAAAACAATTCAAATCACGTATTGGAAAGGGGCCAGGAGCCCCATCTGCCAAGAGTTTGTCTTTCTAAATTGGGTGCAGTGGGTAGCACGAAAGGAAAATGACACACCTCTCATGAATATTTTCATGAACCCTCTCGGTCTCGAGAGAATCCGCCCATGCACTGTTAAATTGTGTCATTTGTGGGAACACAATGGCAAGGGCTTAAATTGGAAAGCAATACAAATTTAGCAAGAAAAAACGTTTTCCATTAAAAGGTGGCCTGCTGCTTTCCCGTGTCCAATTTGAAGACCTGGAGGGAAGGGAAAAAAAGCCTCATCAAATGCTAGTCTAAACTTGGCTCGACCCTTGGTGCTTCAGTGTGCAGCAGAATTGCAGAATGTCTGGAAGAGAGAGAAACAAATAAGGCAAGGAAGAGAGGACCCGGAGGGATCTGGACATTATCCACCCACCACCCGCCCCCCCCGGCCCCCCCCCCCCCCCCGCCTCTGCCTAGGATGCTCAACAGCACTGCTGATTGGAGCTTCGCAGAGGTATCAGGGACTCTGTGCACATCCTCCTCCTGGACCTTAGGAATGTCTTAGTTTCAGTTTTGAGGTGAATGTCGTGTGGTGCAGAATGATTAATAACTTGGTTTGTTTATCTAGCTAAGGTTCTAGGGAGAACTCATTCTCTGTGTAAATCATTTCTCTCTTTCATTTCTCTTACATTCCAGTTTAGCTCCTATTCTAGCCTTAGGGAAAATAGAAACAGGAAAGGAAAAGGGAAGTGAGAGGAGGTGTGGCCTGTATGTGTTCTGAGGAAAGACACAGTTATCGAAAGACAGAGGAGAATACCAGGAGGAGGATCCGTATTTTGTCTTTGTATAGATTAACCGTAGTTTTACTGCTAAGTATGGTGGCCCACTGTCTTAGTCAGGTTCTCTATTCCTGTACAAACATCATGAACAAGAAGCAAGTTGGGGTGGAAAGGGTTTATTGAGCTTACACTTCCACACTGCTGTTCATCACTAAAGGAAGTCAGGACTGGAACTCAAGCAGGAGCTGATGCAGAGGCCATGGAGGGAGGTTTCTTACTGGCTTGCTTCCCCTGGCTTGTTCAGCCTGCTCTCTTATAGAACCCAGGACTACCAGCCCAGGGATGGTACCACCCAAAAGGGGCCCTCCCCACTTGATCACTAATTGAGAAAATGCCCCACAGCTGGATCTCATGAAGGCACTTCCCCAACTAAAGCTCCTTTCTCTGTGATAACTCCAGCCTGTGTCAAGTTGACACACAAAACCAGCCAGTACACTCCTATTGTAATCCCAGATCTTGCTAATGCCAAGGCAAGAGGAGTGCTATGCATTACAGGTCAGTCTGGGGGTATGCAGTAAATTTTAGGCCTTGGGGGATACGTAATATGTTCAGGGATACATGGTAGCCCTGACTTTAAAACTGACTGACCCACCGACCAGCCAGCCAGCCAGCCAGCCAGCCAGCCAAGCAGCTAATTAAGGAAGCAAGCAACCAACCAACTAACCAACCAGCAAAACAGTCAGCCAAGTAATAGTTTAAAGATAATCAAGTAGGACATTTAGAGGGGCACTTGAGTCAGAAGCTAGCATTCCCTATTACTGCATCTTTCAACTACCTGGCTTGTCTTTGTTTCCAGCCAAGATGTTGTCTTCTTCCCAGCTAAGGAAAGTCTGTTTGTCTGAGGTTCCTGCCTACATGGTATCATCCTCTTTTTGTAAAGGCAGGCAGAGCTGGCTAGGGCCAGTGTGCCATGAGCGTAGACTGCTGGTGTGTGTGTGTGTTCACTGGGTGGGGCTCCTCTGGTTAGCCCCTGACTCTGACACATCAAGTCTCTGTGAGACTAAGTGCCTCCTCTTCCACTGAGACCAGACAAGGCAGCCCAGCTAGAAGAACACATCCCACGGACAGGCAACAGCTTTTGGGATAGGCCATGCTCCAGTTGTTTAGGGCCCATATGAAGACCAAGCTGCACATCTGCTACATATGTGTAGGGAGGCCTAGGACCAGCCTGTGTATGTTTTTTTTAGTTGGTGGTTCAGTCTCTGAGAGACTCAAGCGTCCAGGTTAGTTGACTCTGTTTTTCTTCCTGGGGAGTTCCTATCCTGTTTGGAGGATAGTTATTTCCTACAACTTTATTTGATTTAGTGGGTGCTAGAGTGAACTGGAAAATACCATTGCTCCTTCAAAGAAACAATAGAGTAAAGGTTTTCAGATCTTTAAGTAGAACTGAGATAAATATATACTTGAAATAAAAAAATACTAGACTTGGAAAATGTTATATAAAACTTTAAATAGTTCATTGTTGTATTTAATGTAACAGAAGAGGGTTTAATTAAACTGAGGGGTGTGAGGAGAGGCTGGGGCTCTTATCCCATGTACTGTGTGAATGGAAAGTAAGCATTCGCCTCCACTCTGTCGTAGACCCTCTATAATCAGATGTAACACGGCTGGAAACAAGCAGGCTCCATCTCCATTGGCGATGGCCAGATGGCCTGGCCCTAGAGATTGCTGCTGTCTACACCCCAGTTGTCAGGTGTCATAGCCCAGGGGACTCTCTGTACCCCAGTTGTTGGGTATTTCATTACAAACACCTGGTTACTAAATCTGAGAGCCAATTATTTGCCTTTCAGTGAATTCTCCCGATGGAAGATGGCTACTCTGGCCAACGACAAGACTGTGACTTCACTTAACTCACAGTTTCATTATTTGGAAGCCTCAACTGTATATATTTTTTCAGTTTGAAAATGTAATATATCAACATTTTCTTTCCCTCATGTTTTTAATATGTTCACAATTATTTTTTATTTGGTGTGTGTTCCAAGGCCTGAACTCATGTTAAGCTTGGCAGCAAGGGCCTTTACCCACTGAGCTGTTTTTCTGGTCTCCATAGTTTCTCCTTCCCTGCCCAGCAATCCACTTCTTTTGCCCTCCTTTTCTCTTTTATTTTTGTTACTCTATAGCCTTGACTTGCTATGTAGACTAGTGCCGCCATACCTGGCCCTCTGCCTCCTGTCCGGGAGGCGGATGTGGAGGAGCTTCCATTAAGCTTACAAATGAGCTTAAGAACTAAACAATTGTATCATAACCCGCCTTGGGAGTTACTGAAAAGTTGTGAGACATGGCTTCTCGGAGAGACTTCTGAGGGATGTCTGCCTCATCTTCAGTTTGGGTATCATCACAGAAGAATGCTAGATAAGAAATGGTATCATCATAAAGTCAAATATAGGCTTATGCTAGAAATGGGAGGTGATATTACTACTAGCCTTGGCTTTGACCTAGTTATCCATTCCAAACCAGAGAGACCTGACATTGTCTCGATCTCCAGAAACCATATGACTTCGTATTGGCTACTGGACTGAAGTTCCCAAAAAGCCACATCAGTGTTGGGGATTCTGAAGACGGATTGACTGATGGGAACCTGGATTGTGAAGAGTTGGCATGGTGTAGATCGAAAGCCAAGATTATCTTGGTTTATTTTCAGGACCACTTGGGTGTGTGTGTGTGTGTCTTTATGTATCTACATGTATGCTTATCTACATACATGCCTATTGGTTTTGTTAACTTTCTGTTGCTGTAAAAAAATATCCCCATAAAAAGTGAGTTAAGGAAGAAAGGACTTATTTTGGCTCACATTTCCAGAGGGATATAGTCCATCGTGGCAGAGGGGAAGACATAGTGATGGGAGGATGAGACCTGCCTGGCAGTCAGAACACAGAGCAATTCCATCAGACACAGGAAGCAGAGAGAAAGGCCAGGGGTGGAGACGGGCAAAAATCCCAAAGCATACCCCTTGGTAACATACTTCTTCCACCAAGACTTCACCTCCCAAAGATTCTAGAGCCTTCCCAACCTCATGGCCAGCTGGGGACCAAGTGTCCAAGCTCACGAGTCTGTGTGTGAAATTTTACACTGAAGCCATGATAGCCATGGGAACCAGCCAGCAAGGGAGGGAGAGATGGGCAGCATGTCTCTCTCCACTTTGCTTTTTGAGAGTATGTGTCTCTCACCTTCAAGCTGAGCTTGACAGTGTGGCCAGGCTGACTGGATAGGGTGCCTCTGGGCTCTTTGTGCCTCTGCTCTCTGCAGCCCTAAGGTTAAAAGCGAAGCCACCTCACCCGGTGTTTTACTTGCATGGTTAGGAATCTGTGTTTCATCTTTCATAGCTAGTATGCTATCCACTGAGACATCTCCCATCCTCTGTCCCCATAGCAACCATTAATGCCCCACCTCTGCATATATGCAAGCATCCCCTGTGACTAATCTTTGAGCTATATTATTAGCAGACCACTACCTTCTACAAATCCAAAAGTGCAGAAGTCGTCACATGGCCTCTGAAACCTAAAGTGGAATTACAACCCATCTCCATTTCCTGTAACCCAGACATCTACGGTTCCTTCCAATATATTTGGGGAATGTATTATTTATGACTGCTCGTTTGTTCTGTGATTATAAAAATTCATGACTACTTCCATAGTGAGATGTGTCATGTGGGATCAACTTGAATTAACATTTCTGGGACGTGGTGACTCAAATTTAGCTCACAATAAACTACCTCTTGTTCCCTTTGGAGTGAGAGCTGTGTTTTGGGTCAACAGCTTTGTTGTGACATTACTGTTATTTCAATCTACTTTTGTTATTAAATCTACCTTTACAAGCCTATCCATAGCACAGAGACAAATCTAAATACAGAGTTCCTTTCCCCCTATACTCAGTTTCTTGAAAGTGGAGAGGGAGAGGAGGATACAGGAGGAAGTAAAGGGGAAGGGGGAGAGGGAGAGGGAGAGGGAGAGGAAGAGTCTGTCTTAGTCATCTTCTATCATTAGAGCAGAGGTTCTCAACCTTCCTAATACTGTGACCCCTTAATATAGTTCCTTGTGTTGTGATGACCTCAACCATGAAATTATTTTCATTGCTGCTTTATTACTGTAATTTTTCTACTGTTATGAATTGTAGTGTAAATATCTGCTATGTAGATGGTCTGAGGCCATTCCCAGGAAAAGGTCATTTGGCCTCCAAAGGGTTTGAAGCTTCAGGTTGAGAACAGCTGCCTTGGAGTTTGTGCCGGGCATGGTCACACTCATGCTCCTGCAAGTTCTTGTTGAATCTCATTTAATTTAGAAGACTAGGAAGCAGGAACTTCATGTCCTTTTCATGCAGTTGGTTTTCTTTCCTTAAACGACTATAGAGTCACCCTTTTAAAAGAATAGTTCATGTTTGGCAAATGGTTTCTGACTTAAGAAAGGAATAAGTAATAGGAATTAAATAAACATACCTTTCTTTTATCTTTATTATAATTTTTAAAGAACCAACCAACCAATAATAAAATACTTTACATCTTTTAGCACAGAACATATTTTTCAATTTTTTTTATGGACAAGTTTTCTATTTTCTTAAAGGATGGTGTTGAAATCAACAATAGCAAGGTTCAACAAAGTGCAAAATAGTTAGACAATATGATGAGAAATTCAGCTCAAGAAATATTTAACGGTAACTTTGAAATAAGAATTTGAAATATGAAGTTGAAGGCTGGGGAGGGGAGCTTACTAGTTTAGTGAGTGCTTGTATGGTGTGTGTGTGTGTGTGTGTGTGTGTGCTTAGTGATGGAGCGATTGCTTGTCTGATGTGTGTTCATGTACTTGCATGCCTCTGGGTTCTATCTGAAGGAAAAAGGTAAGTTTACCTCACGGAGTACAATGTGATTATTTACAGCATCTGTGTTTATACTGTTTCTCTTTGAATACTTAATGAACACAGGTGCATTGATTTCATTCAGAAGATTGTCAAACAAGGTAGGATGTGAGACCAAACTCATCAAAGTTGTCCTCTGTCCTCCACAGATGCACCTGTATGCACATGCAAACACACACACACACACACACACACACACACACACACACACACACACACAGAGCTATTATAAGGATTATAAAAATCTACTTAGTATGTTATTTAGTATTTACATGAATTATATAAAATCACAAGGACGATCTTAGAGGACCTACATTTTCTCTATGTTGGTTCTCTACATTGGAGGACCAATTTGGAGGTTTGATGAATATATAAGCTAAGTGCAGTCAAGATCTGAACCAGGATTCACCATCTTTACTTGGTCCCCGACTTTGTAAAGATTAAAGAAGATCAGACACGTAGTGTGATAGGAATACAGTCACAGGAAGTTACTTGTCAATTTCATTCATTGTTTTGTTTGTTTGTTTGCTTGCTTGTTTTTAGTGCAGGAAATTTACTCCAGGACCCCACACCTGCAAAGTGCATTCTACCACTGAATTTACCTTCAATCTTGTTAATTTTATTTTATTTATAGATATTTACGGGGTACCTTGTGATCGTTTGATATGTGTATACAACATGCAATGATCAAATCAAGGTCGTTTGTGTAATTAGACTAGTAATTACATGCATTTGTAAGATGCAGTGTGGGATTTGATATGTGTTCTCTCTGTACTGATCAAAGCTGAGAGATTCACATTTCAACTTTCCTGTCTTTGCTCTGTGTCAGAGCTCTGGAGTTTCCTTCTTTATCCATTCATAAACTATACAAATATGTTTTTATGAACTGCAGATCATCTCTGTCCCTCCCACATTTTGTAGAACACTACAACTTCCTACTTCTGTTACCGACATGATGTTTGCTGATAAAGTAAGCTGCTGCTCCCAGCCTGAGTAGGACATTTGGGCCAGTGAATCTGGGCTCACTGATGTCACTAGTGTGTGGCATAGTTGTATGTAGGGCATGATAAACTGAGCTCAGTGAGTAATCCTGTTATACATCTTGAGCTTCTCTTCAACCCCACAACATTTGTTTATGAATGGAAATATGGTAAAGCAAAAATAACTATGTAGTGAGTATTCAAATATCCACCACCCAGGATAAACTTTAAAAAAATATTTTTTATAAACTTTTTATAAACTTTAAAAAATATTTATCTTGATTTCACCAGTATTCATATACAAGTGTTTTTGCTTCTATGGGTGTACGTGTACCATGTGTGTCCCTGGTGCTGGTAAAAGCCAGAAGAGAGTTTCAGATCTCCTGGGATTGGAGTTATGGATAGTAGCAAGTCACCATGTGGGTACTGGGAACAGATTCCAGGTCTTCGGTTAAGAGCAGCCAGTGCTCTTAACTGCTGAGCCATTTCTCCAGCCCCTGTAAGTAAGTTGTCATAGGGCTTGCTTATCTGCCACTCAAACTGGATTGTGTTGCTGTGGCCACTGATATGGAGCTGGAGGGACTTGTATTCTAGCTTATCTACTGTGTTATTTTGGTCCTCCCTTAAAATGTACTTTAAAATATTATTCTATCCTTAAGCTACTCCAGCTGGAATAGTGTTTTAGGGATTAATCAGTTGAATATGTCCACAAACCTGTGTTTGATTCTGACAGATAGAGATTTTCATTACAATTGTGCTACCCCACAGTACCCAACCCCTACCAACATGTTAAACGTGGTCCCTCAGGGTGCTTTCTCTTCCCTGTTTCTCTCATCAATATCTGGCAAGAGAAAAATAGACACACACACACATACAGAGAGAGAGAGAGAGAGAGAGAGAGAGAGAGAGAGAGAGAGAGAGAGAGAGCAGGAAACTCCCAGGCAAGTCGCTCTCCTGCGACTGGTTCACCTCTGTGTCTTTTCAGAAAGACAGGGGTCTTTAGTTTTGGTTGGACAGAGTCTTTCTTAGGTGTATTCATAAAGCGGTTCTCATTTGAAAACATAGGAAGGTATTGTTACACTACAGGGACCTGGTTGCTTTAGAAGCATTTCCCTGTTAGTAATAGTTTAAAAAGCACAAAATCCATATTTTAGTTTAGCAGTCTGCATAGTACCTTAGCCCTAGCATCTCATAGACCAGGCCAAGCACCACAGCTATTCCAGAGACCAGAGGCAAGAGGCTCTGACTATAGAAATGCCCTCTGGTCCAAGATTATAGGATCAGAAGGGGTCAAGATTCGTGAGAGGTCTGCCCAACTTCCTACCTTCTCTGAAAAATTGAACTGAATGCTACGTTTAGGAAAATGTGGGCTCTATTTACAGGCAGTTATTGTAGTGGGGTATGTCGTGTCTGTATATATAGTTTAAGAACATTTGAGGATTTTAAACACACAACATTCATTTGTAAAAACAGAAATGTTTGGAACCTGAAGTGCTTGAAATAGTTTCTACAAAGACCCAACACATATAGTTAAGAAACGGTCAATTGTTTCTTACAGCCCACAGAATGGCAGCAAACAGAGGTTTCCCAAGTCAGGGGTCTTGGTTGAGGGACAAGATGCACAGAAGTGACTTGACTCTGGTGCAGCCTTCTCTTGTTGCTTGCATTCAGAGAGCCATTAGCACATCTCAGGTGCCCTTCATTCCACATGATGGAACGTAGATGGATTGCTCGAGACTTTTTTTTTTTTTAATCGAAGGTATCTTCATAGTTCTTGCTTTGGAAGAATTTCACTGCTGCACATTACCTACCTGCATTTCAGATTTTTGAAATATCAAATGAAATTCACTAGGAGACCAGGGAGTGCTCTAGGTAGTGGGGTAGGCATGGCGGTGCTGAGCGGATGTTGCTTATGGAGAAGACTGTTGCATTCAGCCTTCTATGTCTGCTAGTCACTCGACGTGTCCTGTGGCACACTACAGTGGTACACACAGTCTCACCGCCTCTACCCCGTCAGTCAGGAACTGCAAGGTTTGTAGGTGCAGTGTATGGTCGGATCCTTGCTTTGATACCACTAGGCTAACATTTCTGGATGGGCTTCTGCTTTTCTGGCTAAAACTTCCCCTATCTCAGGACTCCCTCGGTGGGAGTAGGCAGGGATTAGGGACAGAGCGTGGGCGCTGAGATGTGCTCTGTCTGGCTGAGAGGTGACTAAGGTCAACATTAGCCCTTGTGTTTTGGGTACAGTGAGAACCAGGCTAGAAGCTGACCTCCCTATTATAGCAGCACACTAGGAAGAAGGAATGCTTGGTTCCCTTGTGATGGCGCAAGGAAATGGCCCAGTGATCCCCAGGTTATAATCTCTAGATGCCAGAGAGGGCGGGCACCCATCAGCAGGCTTGCTTGGTCCTGAGGAGGACGGTCCAGGAAGAAAATTGATTCAGGAGATTTAATTTTGTCTTGTTTAAAATTGAAAATAGGGTTTTAAAAATATAATATATTTGGATTACAGTTTCTCCTCCCCCAACTCTTCTCAGATCATCTCCAATACTCTTCAATCAAACCCCCATCCTTTCTTTCTCTCATTAGAATACAAACAGGCATCTGAAAATTAATTATAAAATAAAATAAAACAAGATAAAATAAAAACAAACAAAACAGAATAGGAGGACATAAAATAGCAAACAACAGATGAAAAGAGTCAAAAAACATAAGGAACACATATATAAACACAGAGATAATAAAAAAAATCCTGTAAAGACACAACATAATATATACACAGAGACCTATAAGAAAAAATTAAAAATAGTGTCATGTATTGTGAGACAATGGCCCTCCAAAAATGGCATTAAGTTCATTTTGTGTTCATTGTGTGCTGCTGGGAATTGTGCCTCTCCTTAAGAGTGGTTTGTATACCCAGTGAGACTCCCTAGGCAATGACTAATTTTTCCTTTGTAAGCAGCTATCAATTGGAGATAGCTTCTGCGCTAGGGGTGGGGGTGGGGTTGTGTCTACTTCCTGTCTCAGTGCTGAGACCCCATCTGGCTTAGACCTATACAGGCTCTGTACTTTTATGTATATGAGGGTTTTGTCTGTGTACATATCTGTTCTTAGTACCCATGGAGCCCAGAAGAAGATATGAATTCCCTGAAGTTACAGATGGGTGAGCTGCCATGCGGGTGCTGGGAACTACATCCAGGTCCTTTGCAAGAGCAACCAGTGCTTTTAACTTAGAGATATCTTCCCATGCCCAGATTAGAATAATTTTCATTTGTTTTAAGCAGTTATAATATGATTGTGTATTGCCCAACTTTTAAGCATGAAACATTTTACCATGTTTTTGGAGATGTATTATGTTCAAAGGTTATTTACCATAATTTGTTCCGATGCCAGGAAGTGAGGTATTCATAAATGAAACTGGAGGTGGCTCAGATTCCAGAGCAGAGCTCGAATGACAAAGAAGGAAGAGACTCCATTTCAGGATAAAGGTGGGGGGGGGGTGTCATGCATGGCCTTACCTTTCCTGGGTTTTTGTGAAACCAACTCAGTCTGCACTTTCCCGTGACTTGCTGTCCAATAACAGCTGCAGGAATGAGGGTGTTATGCGAAAAAAACCTCTTAGAAATTGAGGAAGCACCCTTAAAACAGTGTAGCTCACAGACCCTCCCACTAGTCATCTGGCCATCACATATGTGCTGGGCACAGTCTCAACAGCTGGGGCTTACACAAAACAGGGAAGTTCCTTTCCTTTCCCACACCAAGACTGTGGGATCAGAAGGCCTCCTCTGACTCCTTCTGGTGACCACGTGGATCTCTTAGGAGACGATGACTGATTTGTGTCTTACTTACGCAGGCTTGTTATGTCACGTTGTTGCTCAGCCTCCCTTCATGTAGATTCTGAGAGGAAGCCAGGGTCTAAGAAGTCAGTGGGAAGAAGCATTGGGCTGAGAGTTCTGGCCTATGTGGGTTTATAAAACTCTCTAAGTGGATCATTCAGATTGCTGCCATCTCTGGTTCCCAGTCTAAAGGATAGAAATGGGTCAAAAGAACACGACGATACAGCATTTGACCGACTGGGGCTTTGTCTTCCTGTCAAGCAGCAGCAGCTAACATTGTGACACGTACATTGTAATAATGTAATAATGTAACCCGTACATTGTCACATGATTTGGTCTTCTTTCACGTATCTTAATTTATTGGAACCTCATTAGGATCTGCACTAGTTTGTTTTATGTTCTGACAAGAACCCCAGAGACCTGGTGATTTATAATAAACAAGACTTTATTGGCTTATATCTCTGGAGGGCCGGAAGCTGAGGTCAATTGAATTTCAGCATGAGTTTAAAAGGGGATATTCAATACATAGCACAATTGTTTATTGTTAAACAGTAATGGTGATATTTGCCCAATTGTCTGTGTGTGTGTGTGTGTGTGTGTGTGTGTGTGTGTGTGTTTGAAGTTTAGGCTTTCTGTACAAGTTAGGACTTTTCACCATAAAATTTTGCTCAGTAAGCAAAATGAAAAGGTAACAATTCTGATGAGAGAAAACGTTTGGTTTCACAATAGCCAGAAGGGAAGCCTCCTAACCTAACAAGTATGACTGTGCTCTCTATGAGAAGACAATACTTTATGTATACATGTATTTATAATTTCTTCCTTTTTGAGATAAATTAAAGACGGTTCCAAACTTCTAGTATCCATAGATGACCATAATCCTCCTGTCTGGAGGACATGGTCCTGGAGGACTCCTAAGGACTAGGATTCCAGGAGTGCGCCACTCCATCTGATTTGTAAAGAGCTGGAGAACAAACCTAAGGATTAGTGTATGCTAGGCAAGGAGGCTACCAACTGAGTTATATCCCAGCTTTAACTTGTACTTCCCTGAAGGCAGATGAAAATCAGCGCTATGAGTACAGGTAATCAAACTTAAGGCAGGGTGATAGCTATCTAAGTTAAAAAAATTCCTGATAGTTTTAGCAGAAATTCTGAAAAAAAACTTTACTGTGTCAGTCTAAGTTACAGAATTGATGAAAATGAGGCCTGTAGAAATGAGCATATGATAAAACATGTGGTCTGACTGATTCATTGACTCCTCTAAGCCATAATATTTATCTATTCAATTTCCTTTTATTTTTGATGCTGGGGATTAAAGCAGGCCCTCAGCAGCCTTGTGCAGTATGTTCACTTTCTAGTTGCAAAAGGTAAGTGTTGTGAAAACGACACCATTTTTCGCGACACTATGGAGCAGATTTTACCTGACAATAGTTTCTGAGAATGTCCTGAAGTCTTTAGTGCAGTCAGTTCCCCAAGGTGGTGGAAACACATGAGTGGTCTTATAGAGGATGCCATTTAAAGATTTATTTTAAAATTATTTTTCTAAGTTATTATTTGGAAAACAATTATTATTTCCAAAATATTATTTTCTTATTCATTTCCAAATCTATGTGTATTTGTGTAGGGCTATGCACAAGTGAGTGCACTTCCCTATGGAGGCCAGAAGGGGTCAGTAGAACTCCTGGAGCCAGAGTTCTGATCTGCTGAACCACTTACTATGGCTGCTAAGACCCAAACTTGAGTCTTCTGCAAGTGCATTGTGCTCTTTTAATCACTGAGCCATCTCTCTAGCCTGAGACGATAATTTAGAAAGGCGTTATGGTTCCTCTAATTCCATCACTCTGGAAGCTGAGGCAGGAGTTGCATAGCAAGTTTGAGGCCAGCCTGGGTTGCACAGTGAGTTCAAGGCCAGACTGAACTACAGAGTAAGATCTTGTTTTCAAACAAATAGCCTAACAACACTAATAAATAAAACAAACGATTGTGGCGGGAGGTCAGGCATTCTGAGGGAAAGAAGATGATAAGTTAGCATTTAGTTTTTCTCTGGGGAAATAAGGGCTTTTAAACTGACAGACCATAAAGAACCATGAGTTCATCCATTTAGGATAATTCATTATAATATCAGCTCAGCAACAACGTCTTACCAGCAAGTTCCAATGAGCATGCAGGAGATGTGGCAGTATCCTGTACTCTTGTTGGAATCTCCAGAATACCCTGGCCAGTAACGTGGGGGAGAGGCACCCCACACCTGGCACTGGGCTTTTCATTTGGAAACCTATGACTTCTGGAAAAAAATCCTTTGTCTGGTATACTTTAGTTAAACTGTATATAAATATATATGGATATGTTTATTTACAGATGTTATGGAATGATTCCCATAGATGTTTGAAACATCCTTAGTGTTGGTTATCCCTCCTCAACCAGATCCTCTGTCTTAAACCCTCAAACCTTTATTCTGCTTCCCCTATCATATCACCTATGTTCTAATATCCCCCGTTCCCTTAAGATGTTTCTTCTCATCAAGTATGGTAGCATATGCCTTTTATCCCAGCACTTCGGAGGTAGAGGCAGGTGGTTCTCGGTGAGGTCGAGGCCAGCCTGGTCCCTCCTTCCCTCTCTCCCTCCTTTCCCTCTTTTCTCTCTCTGCCTCCTCCCTCCCTTTCCCCTTTCTCTGCCCTTCCTCTCTTTTCTCTTTCTGCCTCCCTCCCTCTCTCTCTCCCTCTCTCCCTCCCGTGACATTCTCTCTTCCTTCTTTTCTCTTTCTTCCTCCCTTCCCCTCCCTTTCATCTCTCCTCCACTTTTCACTCTTATTTCTTTTCTTTTCTCTCTTCCTTTTCCCAAAGAAAAGGTCTCACATAACTCATCCTGACCTCAAACCTGCTTGATCCCGATTCTCCTTCCTCTGTGTCCCAAATGTTGGGTCTCAGGCATGTGCTTCTCCCACTTCTAAGCAGAGAGAGGAGTTTGGATTTGTCATCTCTAATCCTTCTCCACCTGGAGATCCGCATTTCATGCTTCTGTCGATAGAAACCTTGACAAGAAGACCCCAGTCTGAGGTGGGTGTGGTAGATACAGAAGGGATTTCTCTGTTCATCCCAGGAAGCAGCAGTTTCCTCTCCTCTCTTCATCAGCGCCCTCCCAGTGTGTGGCTGAGACACAGTGTGTGGCTGAGATGGGTGCGTCCATCATCTAGTCAAACCTTCAGCACATGGAAGGTAGCATGGAAGGCCAGGAACTAACTTTAGTAAGAGACATTATCCTAAATAGCATAGGGCAGCCCGATACCATCAGTGGATGGGCCAAGAGTCCCTGATGGCAGGAGCTTCTCCAGGACCTTCCCAAGCCTTTCAGCTGCCTTTCCTGGTGGGTGACCGTGGTCTTGGGTGTCCACACCTCACAGTCACAGAAGTCTATCTCTTACTAGTCTGTCTAAGACCTCTTGTTGTAACCCATGGCCAGCTGCTGACCCTGTCAGGAGTGCTCTTGTCTAGGGAATAGCAGAGGGATTGGTGGGTTTGGGGAATGCCAATTTAACAGGAAAGAAGTATCAGGCTTCCTAGTACCTGAATTCAACTAATTTAGTTTTACTCCCCTTTATATCTTCTTATCCCCTTCCCTCCTCTCCTCTCCCCTTCCTGTCCTTCTCTTTTGAAATAATAACTTCCTCAGCTGCACAAGCTGGCCTTGAACTCATGATCCCTCTACTCTGATCTCCTAGAGCTGGTATTATTACAGGATGCACCCCACGTGCTTGGGTACATCTATTCTCACCACAGTTTATTTTCTTTAGATTATTGACTATAACCATTGCTCAGATGAACAGAAATTTCAGCTTCTTTACCCTGCTTTGCAGCACAGTGACCGCCTAGGATTAAGGATGAAACTGTAATTTATTGACTAGCTGTGAGTCAATATGATCTCAAGGTTTCTGTATTTGCTTTCTAACCATACTCATCATCTTAAACCAGCCATGCTCAATAACCTTAAATGTATTGAATGTAACTTGTTTTCTTTGTTTCTCAAACATGATGATATATATTATTAGTTCAAATATTCGTCATAAATGCTTATAATTTTCTCCTCTTAGGCACAGTAGTCACATGAAATGCTGACCTTTTAAATTTTTCATTATTTCTTGTTCTTTTAATTTTTTTTTTTCGAGACAAGGTTTCTCTGTATAGCCCTGGCTGTCCTGGAACTCACTCTGTAGACCAGGTTGGCCTTGAACTCAGAAATCCACCTTCCTCTGCCTCTCAGAGTGCTGGGATTACAGGTATGTGCCACCACCATCCTGCTGTTCTTTTAAATTTTAATTTATTTGGAGAGAGAGAGAGAGAGAGAGAGAGAGAGAGAGAGAGAGAGAGAGAGAGAGAGTCACAGTACATATGTGGAGGTCATGTCACATCACAGAGAGCAACCTGTGATATCCTGTCTCCTCCATCTACCATGTGCATTCTGGAGACTGAAATCAGGTCACCAGGTTTGTGAGTAGACGCCTTCACTGCCTGAGCCATCTCACCAGCCCCACTTTTTCCCTTTAACTTTGTTCCTTTGGTTTTATGAGGCAGGGTCTTGCACTGTAGCATAGGCTGACTTTGAACTTAAAGCAGTCCTGCACTTCAGCCATTCTAGGATTGTAGCGGTGTGTCATCGTACATATATGTTTCTCTTTCTTCACCATGATTTTTAATTGATGCCCAGCAACAAGTCAAGGATGTGTGAATCAAAGTCCTCTGTCTTTTGTTATTTCTTTCCTTGTACACTTGGTTGCTTGGGAACTAACACACTGACAGACAAGGAGAAACCTTGCGAGCACTTTACCTAGATCGTTCCGTGGTCCAGCAAGGTTTGTAAGTCATACCTGCACCACCTCTGTAGGAAGAGAGAGAACAACTTTGTCCATCCTCCTGTCTCAGCCTACCATGGGCTGGTCTTATGTGTGTATGCCATACTATACCTAGTTTGTCCAGAGTTCTGCTTCTGGGCATTTGTGGACTGTTTTATGATGGTTCTAGCCTGTCTCCTGAGATGATCTAAGTGTATTCTGCTCTATATAGCCTCCCGCTGTTTGTAATCAGGGTTAAGTGGCACCATTTGTCTGCAATTTGTTCTTTTTCTTTTCTTTCATTTTTTCTTTTTTTAACATCAAGTTGGACATACACTTAGGTGTGCAAATGTCTACCAGCTGGATAGACAGGAAAGGGCAAATTACTGATGTATACAGGAGTATATATGATTCCCAAAATACTTACGGCTAGGTGAAGATAAATAGAGACTGAATATAAACTTATAGAAAGTGCACACCTATTTATAGCGACAGGAAGCAGACCACTGAGTGTCTGGGGACAGGGAGAGGATTAGGCAGGTGCAGGTTACAAAGTGGGGGTTAGGAAACTTTGGGTCAAAAAAGAAAAAGACTTAGAGCAAGCCAGGCAGTGATGGTGCATACTTGGGGAGCAGAGGCAGGCAGATTTCTGAGTTCAAGGCCATCCTGGTGTACAGAGTGAGTTCCAGGATTACACAGAGGGCTACACAGAGAAATCCTGTCCCGAAAAACCAAAAAAAAAAAAAAAAAAAAAAAAAAAAAGGAAACTTTAGATCATGACGAATGTGATCATTATCTTCACTGTGTGATGGCTTCTGGGCATAAACATATATTAAGATTCATCAAATTATACACTAGGTACATGCAAGCGATTGCATATCAATTATATCTCAATAAAATTACAGAAAGAGAGACATAGACCTTAATTTTGCATCTGAAATCCTAAGACTTGAAGCAGTATTTGTCCCATGTCCCTCAAAACTATGATTCCAGGGGTTTCTCCTATTGCTTTCCCACACTGTGGGTCTTTCTCAGTCACGATTATGTTGAAATTCATTTTCCTGCAGTTAGACTATACAAAAATGTCCAAACTTAATATGTTTATGTGGTTGGTGGAACTTCACGTGCTTTTGGAGACTTCTGCTCTCTCTGTTTTTTAAAATACCAAATGAAAATTCTGCTTACGGCATGGAACGTGGCATTTTGGAGTGGTCTGCCCTGTGATACAGCCAGACATCCATCTGATGGACACCCTGCCCTGTGTTCTCGTACTTTGTGGTGTGAACTCAGCTCTCAAGGGGGTCTTATTATTATTGTTGTTGTTCTCCCTGTTGCTTTGAGGGCTGAAACTCCGGGCCTTCCCCCTTGCTCGAGGTCACTTGGCCACCACGCCACGCCTTCAGTCCCCACACTCCAGCAATTATCCTTACCATCTTGTAGAATGCATTTCTTGAATCTGTGGGATTTCCCTCTCTTTTCTCTTTCTTCCCTTTTGACTTTCTACAACATTCCGCTGGGCATGGACCACAGATCTGCAGGGGTGCCGGGTGGGGCTCCACCCTCCAGCCGCGCCTTGGCCTGCATTTGTGGACTTTCTGACTGACAAATCTGTGTACTTCACAGTCTTCTCTTTTTCCAATCTTTCTTCTCTCTCCCTCTTGAAGGTCCTGGCACATGGTTTTGTCTCCTTCTGCTCCAGTCATTTTGTGTGCAGAAGAAACACCTGCATTCCGTAGCTGGGCTTTGTACCATGGGAATCGTGTGTCAAGTCATGTGCTTTAAAAGTCTGGAAAGGAAATGTAAATAAAAAAATATATCAATAAAAAAAAAGTCTGGACAGAACTCTTCTGAGCTTTGGAGAAATGAACATGTAGTCTTTTGTCACATAATATGTGCGCACAAAAGTTTTGGGCCCATATTTTATTCTTTTAACTTAAATGGTCACATGAAACTCTGACAATAAGATGCTTCAGTACATGGACATATTACATCATTTGACTCTTATTTTGAAATGGTGGAGTCAGTTTTCACAAAATTTTCATGACCTGGTTATTTTTTTAATAAGGACCCAGGCATATAGAACACTGTAACATATGAGAATGTCATCTTTTGAGTATGTCTTTTTTAAAAAGATGGGATTAATTCCTCATATTTTTGTCCTCAAAAGCCTCTGAAATAATAAAACGTGCATGATAAGGTCTAATTTTTTATACAGAATATAATATACATGTTTTTAATGAATTGTAGATAAGCCGACGGCAATAAATAATTGCTGCTTTCAAGGTACATTTGGCCGCTTTGCCAAAGGCAGCCGACTCTCACACTGATGTCAATTATGCCTGCCTCTTGTCAATGTGATTTTTCCCTACACTTACTGGGCCCTTAGGGTGCAATTCAGAAGAGGTGTCTAAAATGAGTGATGGTCTTTGTGGCCATAATAACTCTGTGCTATTCACCAGACATGCCCCTGCCCTCTCACTCAACCTCAGGCACACGGCAGCATCGATTCTTCTGGACTTGCCAGAGTTTCCAGGAGAACCATTGGGTAGGAACGGTAGTGAGTCAGCACGTTGACAGAAAGGCAGTGTACAGTCAGTCCTGGCATCCCACTTTCTCAGAGATGCTGCATTTTTTAACATACTCATCAGTCATGTCTCCCCACAACTGCTGTGCAGACACCAGTGGTTCATGAGATATTCAAAGATGAGTGGTCCAGCATTCGATTTCCAGGCTTAAACAAGTCTGAAGACCGGTATGTTAAAGTGGAGTGAATGTCTTTGCTTCTGGGTTTCTCAGAACCTTTCAACTACTGTGATTTTTTTCTTTGCTATCCAAGGTATGCATAATACACGGCATTAGGTGAAGATACACCATCTCAGCACATTGGTTTATTAGTTTAGAAAATGCTCAATTTTCACTTTTTCAGAAATGTCAAATAGTTCTGAATAAATTTGGAGAATTTTTGCTGTGTGGTCTCTTTTTGTATATATTTTAATTACAAATTAAAATGGAAAATATCCAAAAATTAATTATAAAGTTAACCAGAGTATTCCCATCTTCATATGGGTAAAGAACATACATGTACAAAGTATGACAATGCAATACTACACAAAATGCTATTGTGTATAATGCATGCCCTTGTAAACATTAAAATCATACTTCATTCCTCTCCCTCCTTCCTCTGTGATGCAGCTGGCTGATGAGAACTCATTGATGTGACAATCATTTGAGGAGTAGACAGGCCCCCTGAAGATCACACAGCTTTATGATGACTATTTAGCCAAGTCTGCTATGCTGACTACCATCTGACATCAGGGAAGGGACAAATGTATGTTTAACGTCTTCATAGGGCTGAATAGGAGGTTGAGGCAGGAGGATCAAATATCTACAATATCTCTTGGGATATAGTGGCCTGGAAATCAGCCTGGGCTACAGGAAACCCTGTCTCCAAACCAAGAGACCAACCAACAACATAAAACAAAACACCAATACCTTCTGTATTCAGAATGCCATCTCAGAACCTCTTGGAAATTCTCTCTGATTTTTGTTGACAGCACCTTGACCCAGAGAAATGAATGAAGGTATTTGATGACAGACTAAACTTTTGGGAATTGTGAGCGGCAGGGAGAAAGTGTGTCCCCTCTACCTTCTTGCATTCATTGGTTAGGAGCCTGCAAACCTAATTGACGAGAAACAACAGAAGAAAAGATACATATAGTCCCTTTTAGGAGCTTAAGGAATTTCAGGCCAAAGAGGTTCAACTCAGGAATGGATATGGCATCTAACAGACGGAAGTGGGGTGGCTCAGAGAGATCTTACAGTGTTAGAGAGGCAATAAAGTCTGGAAGGGAAGTGGAAAGATGGTAGTAAAGGCTGCCTATGGAGACTTCTCTGGGTGATAAGAGTCTCTGTTCTCTTCTGGGGAATCTGAGAAACACTGCACAGTGGGGGAGCTTAAGTTGCATTTCTAATGGGATCAAAGGACCAGGAGTCTTCCTGCATCCATTGCTTTCCAGCAGCCCCCAGCTCAACATAATTCACAGGATAGTGAATAAGGGCTGTGCCTTGATCCTTCGTGGGGAATTCTGTGCGTCTCAATTCACTGGCTAATATTTTCCTCATTCTCAGTATACTGGCCAAGGCTTACGAAGAAAGACAATCTAATAAGTAAGCTGTGAGGTTTTCAGGGACATGGAATATTATGAAAAATGTCATGAAAAGAGAAGTTGGGAACAGCTGACTACAGTGGCTAGAACTGTCCCTAGCACCCCAGGAATACTGGATCTGAAGATGGTTCATCTTCCAGGGAAAGGGTGAAGGTTTACCAGAAGATGCTTCAAAACTCTGTGTGCCTTGACGTGGCTCCTTGTCATGATTTCATCACTGACAAAGACATTAATGATGTCTTCCCCTTACTCAAGTCATTGTCCCTGAAGACAAGTAGATAACACTTTATACATTTGTTAGCAGAGGACGTGACAATGGCTTATCTGAAATCCTGAATTAGTGTCTGAAATAGTCAAGATATCAGATACATCACTGAATATTGTCTCTCCATTCTATTTCATCACCTCCCTCTTTATTTTTTCTTAAAAGCATCAAACTTTTGTATTAACAAGAAGGAAACAGAAACTATGAAGGAAAACTGTCCCAAGGGATAAATGCAACCCAAAGGTTAAAGATTCCTCAATATTCTACAAATGTTTTAGATTAGCACATAGTTACAGCTAGGGCTTACTGTCCCATAGCTCCAAATGGAGAGCATTTCAGGGCCCTCCTGTCTCAGATTAGGTGAATATCCCTTGAGTCTTACTTCACCTTTGTTTCTGGTCACCATTCACTTTCTGTGAAGGTGACCCTCCTCCTGGGAGACAGAATAATTTCCTCTTCTAGTCATCAGCCAAGCAAGGCACCTGGAAGCAAGGATGAGCCCAATGTTAGGGATGCAGAATGAAGCCGGCTCCCATCTTGGAGAAGACATGTCCCTGAATAACATCTAAGAAGCCTGGGTTTGTATAAACTAAAACTGGGAAAGAAATAGCGCAAGCCAGCCAGGCGCTGCCGCTGCATTGGCTGATAGACACAGCAGGAGACCTTCTTTGGTGGCCCTTAGGTCACTTACACATTGAGCTAAGAGGGGAGACGATAAGAAGTAAAGGCTTTTTACTAAGGTTACTATCTCTGCGGCGTCGGAGAGTCTGCAGAAGCCTGCCCTGACGGGTCTAACGGCCTCGGGTGACCACCTTCTCATGCTTCATGTCTCCCTTCGCTAAATCATTTTGTGACCTCATTTTTTGCGATACTTAATTTTTTTTTCTCTCATGGCATTAGTGACCTCAGTCAGTCTTTCTTAGGTTCCTTTCTATCTGACACGGAGAGTTTGAGGAGTCCCTGGTTTGTGTTCCCAGGCTTCTCTCCTGTCAGTCACTTCCTGGAATGAATGAGACAAACCACGCCTCCTCCTCCGCCTGAGTGTCAGCCTTGGCTGTTATCTTGGGTCTCAACCACCTCCAAATGTATGTCTCCACGGTGTGAGATCTCTACTTGCAGTCAATCATATGCTCAGGTCAAAAAGCTGCGCTCCTCCCCCTTAGCTGGTAAATCTTCAAGATTCAAACTCTTGAGACCTCTTCTGTTCTTTACATCTGCACTGCAGACTGACGCAGTTTCCTACCTGTTAGTTGAAAGGTGGCTTGTTCCCTGTACAGATCACACCGATCTATCACAGTTCCCATGAAAGAGGTCCTTTATTGAAAAGGGTGAAGAAGCGAGGAAGAAAAGGAGAGAGATGGGTCGGGGTCTCTGTCTTCTATCCGGGCCGTGACGTAGGTTACCCAGGTAATGACGTGCACAGGTGATGAAGGCAAAGCACATGCAGGGAATGTGAGGTGGTTGTCACGGCAACAGACGCAGGCAGGTCCTTGTCGCCTAGGGATGACGTCATCGCTGGAGTTGGAGGCTACTGAAACTTCTGATGCTAGCACTACCTTGAAATCTAATTTAATCCCCCCCCCCTTTTTTTTTTAGGTTTTTCAAGATCCTCTCTGTATGCAATATGGGAGGCATTTAGGACTTGTGTTTATAACCTTTCAGTATTTATGAAGTACAACTTTTGATGGGGCCTGTGATTAGGTCCTTGTTATGGTTAATCTTTACTGTCACCTTGACCAGATTTAGAATCACCATTGAAAATCAGCTCTGAGGAGTGTCTATAAGGTGTTTCCACCTGGGAATTATGAACTCATATTTCTAGAGACTCATTTCTGTGTGTCATCCTCCATGGTCCTGCTGCTGGTGCACAGATGACATGCGTCACATTATATTTTAATGGTTTTATTAAGAGTGTTTGGATTCTGTGAGTATGGAAATCTTAGCTTGTCATTCTTTGTAACCCCAGTTGTAAGGGCAACACAAAACACTCAAGTATAACAAAACAAAACAAAGTGTATACTTGTACCTCACTGCTGGCGCCCATGGAAGGTCTGTGCCCTAACAAAGATAACTGTGCCCCCAAGGATGTACGCACATATCTTTGTGTAAGGAATGGAATCATGCTGTAGACCTGAGGTAGCCGAGCTAGCTCACAGAAGAGGGAGCTTGCAAACAAGCATCTGGCTTCATTTTAAAATTCACTGCTGGCTGGAGATGTAGCTCAGTTGTAGAGCGCTTGCTTAGCATGCTCGATGTCCTGGGTTTGGTCCCCAGTGTTGCATAGGGAGAAAGAAGTAGCTAGTTAGATAAAAATTGCTGGAAGCATGTATGGCTTCCTCATGGAAGTATATATGGCTTCCTCATTCTCTAATCAGCTTGAGTCAGCTTGACTCAAGACCTAGAGAATCACCATTAGGTAAATGCCTGGAATGGTGGGAAACCACAAGAGCTGTGTACCACAGCAGGGCTTCCGGTGTTCTCAGGGGTGGCTAGAGATGAAGGCCACATTTTTGTGTGGTCCTAGCTCCAGTCCCCAGCCACCAGGGGACAGACGGAGTTGAGATCTTTGATTTGTTACCTTGGACAAGCTCCCCCAGGCAATGGAGGCCAGACTGCTGGCCACAGAGGGCGCTGTTGAGGTGGTGTCGCTTAGAGGGCTGAGTGAAGAAGCCGGACTTTCTTCTGTTTTGAACATTTGTACATTGCTGTGAAGCTTAAGAAAATAAAAATGAGAAATTGTGATGATTCACTTTAAAATGGACTTTCTATAGATTAATTGTGGGCTTTATTTTCTGAATATAATCCCCAATAAAACAGTCGTTCCACTGTGTGGGGGGGTGGGGTGGGGGGTGGAGTTAAAGATGACCCTCACCAGTTCTTCTCTGACCTGCACACTTGTGTTATGGCATCTGTGTGTGTGTGTGTGTGCGCGCGGGCGCGCGCGCGCACACACACACATACACACATCCCCTTTTTTTTTGTAAATTAAATGAGGCTTAAAGATAGATGCTTGTCCTGATAGTGCACACCTTTAATTCAGTACTTCAGAGGCAGAGGTAAATGGATCTCTGTGAGAATGAGGCCCGACTGGTCTACAGAGTGAGTGTGAGGATACCCAGGGCAAAATAGAGAAACCTGGTTCAACTGACTAAAAAGCAAAACAAAGCAAAGCAAAGCCAAACAATACAAATCAAAAAACAGGGAAAAAGAAAAAGAAAAAAGAGATGGAGACAAACAGGCAAACACTGAACAAATCAATCCATGCATTACTGATTAAAATAGAAGCCAGTCTGATACGACTTTTAGAGCAATGATGAGGCCATACTGTGCTGTTCAAGTGACAAGTGACATGCCATGGAGGTGACACAGCAAAGTCCATGCAAAGGCACACTCAAAAGTCACAAGTCAAGTCCAGTTCACTGCCTGAGGACTTCCACGGCTGTTCCCACCATCACAGCAGAGGTACAGTCCCCGTGGTTTACGTAGTTTTACTCTGACCATATGGTGCCTACACCATTCACTTTCCAAGTCTTCCCAGCCCCACCCTGTTGATAAAATTGTCTCGTCTTTTCCTTAAGAACTAAATTTGTGGTGGAAATAAACTGTTCAAGTTGTAATTTCCTGATTGGAAAGCACGGTGAACACTGCAGAAAGCCTTTCATTCTGCATGTAACCGGCTTTTAAAGGGAGCTGGGTGGTGTTTATTCTAAGACCTGCATTTATAGTTAGAGAAAAAAAAATATCCTCACATGACTGCAGTCCATTTACTTTTGCAAGTGTTGCTTTAAGATCTAGTTCTGGCATTCAGATATTCCAATAGCAATATTACTTCAGAGGCTGGTGAGACAGACGGCTTGGCAGGTCAAGGGAGTCACTTGCACAAGTCCGAGGAACTGAGTTCAGCCCCCCAGAAGCCTTGTAAAGGTGAAAGGAGAGAACTCATTCCACACAGGTATCCTCTGACCTCCACACAATATGCTGTGGGGTGTGCACATACATACAGTGATAATAAATGAAAAGAAAATGAAAATTATTTACTTTTTAGACTAGTGCTTATAGACAGGGAATTTAATTGTATATTAAGAGTATTTGTGACTCCCAGATTATAAGGTACTTATTAGATTAAATTTCTGAAATTTACCTATTTCTAATTAGGGCAAGTGAAACAAACATTTCAATTTAATTTATGCTTTGCTTACTGTTGGGGTTCGGGATTACTGAAACACACCTTTGATATTTCAGCACAAATGGGAAGAAAGGAGATGTTTTCTTTGCAGGAATATAGATCACAGGAAGATGCACATTTCAATCTGATGGCACAGTGGGCTTCATTACCAAACATTACAGATGGCATCTCTCAAAGGCAGCCTGGTTCTTACTGACTGAGGGCCCTCAGTGGGTCAGCCGTTCTGCTGTCTGTGTCTTGGAGGTGACTGGGGACGGCTCTGCGCAGCTGCCCCACAGATGCAGGCTGTTCACTAGGGAAAGGGCTCAGTGACTAGAGTTAACAAAAGGCTGGGGGAGAGAAATCAGGAGCCCGCAGCTGCTGATCTGCAGATGCCTCACTCAGGGGCTAAGCAGTGTGGTTCAAAATACAAAGCAACGCACCTGCCCACCAAGTAAAAGAGGCAGAAGGCTTTTTTGGAAGCAGCAATCCACTGTTTCTAAACCAAGAGCATTCTTTTGTTTGTTAGACTTTTTTTCCTAAGTAAATGTTGTTCTTTCGCAGTTTCATAATGTACACTTATGTATTTTGACTCTGTTCTTACCATATCCCATTTCTTCCCATCCCTTATCCACCCCATCTCACCCCTAAAAAATCTCTTTCCCTTATTTTTCTATTAGGGTTTTGTTTAGCATCCCAGAGAATGTCATCAGGACTGCCTGTGTGTTTGATCCAGAGTTTGGGAATAACCATCAGAGCCTGGGGAGGGTTCACCAATGATTCACAACTAGATGGGTCTCACTATGTAGTCCTGACTGGCCTGCAATATTCCATATGGATTAGACAAGCCTTCTGAATGTTCTGATTGAAGGCCCAGCAATTATGTCTGATGTGTTTAAGTTACAAGCAAATAGATAAAGGAGAACAATATTTTCTTTATTTTTTTTCTTGTTTATTTTTCTAGATGTGGTTTAGTGACCATTGTTTGTACAGATTTAGGGGTAGGAACACTGACTTCTTGTCTTCATCAATAAGAAATCTACTATCTTTCTGGTATAGAAAGGTATCATATGGGGGATGGTGATATCCTATTAATATGAGTTAATATTGGAGTTTAGAAAGCCCTTCTATTGCTACTTTTAAAAGGCTATTTACTTGTCTAGTTTATCATCATCATCATCAATCATCATCATTTTAATAAGGGTCTAACTATGTTGCCTTTGCTGGCCCTAGATCTCCTGGGGACTCTTGGGTGTCCCAGCTCTGGAGTGACTGAGTTTGCTGGTTTGTACCACTAAAGCCTTGTTCACCTTATGAGTTTTAAGTGCCTTTAGCTCAAAATAATATTTATACTAAAGTGACTTTTTTTGTTTTTTTGTTTTTGTTTGTTTGAAACTGGGTCTTATTATGTAGCTCTGGCTGTTGTGGAACTTGCTATATAGACTAGGCTGGTCTTGAACTCACAGAGATCTACCTGCTTCTGTCTCCTGAGTGCTTGGATTAAAGTTGTATGCCACTGCACCCAGCTAAAGTGACGTGTTCTGTCATATTCTTTCATCTTTCACAGTCAGTTTTTAAAATGGTTTATATTAATTTTTAAGTGTGTGTGTGTGTGTGTGCATGTGAGTACAGTACCCACAGAGGTCAGAAGAGGGTCCAGATCTCCTGGAGCTGAAGTTACAGGTGGTTTCTAAGCCACCATGTGGTTCCTGTGAACCAAACTTGGGTACAATATAAGAGCACCTCTCCACTCCTTTAATAGACAATTTTTATTTAAGGAATGTACACTCATTTTTGTTGAGGACTTCTTAAATGGAATTTGGTAGTTTAATTCATTAAAAGTGGAAACATTTCAAAATGGCTTACTAAATCTTTAGTTTAGCTGAAGATAATTATTTTCATGGTATTGTATTCATAGAAAAAATTTATAAGTCTTAAAAACAATGTGATTTTTGGATCTTGTTTTTCATTGTAATTATTTTCTGCTCCTTTCTTCTATCTATAATAGAGGTTTCATTTACAAATAATGGTTTTCCTTTCCCATCAAAACATGATTTGGGATCTAAATTTGCAGAAAACGTCTTTTATTTAATTACAGAATGGTGTCACACTGATATACTGCTGGGTATCTCCTCTCACCCTTTGGAGATTTGACCATGCCTTCGACCTTCCTGATGAAGGTCTATCTGGCCAGTTCCAGAATATAATCTTCAGAGATCATTTTGTTTAGAATATAACGTGTCTGCTCTGGCATCAGCTGCCTTAAACATACGTTTGAGGCCATATTTCTATTTTACACCCTCACTGAACATGACATGCACCTTTGCTTGTGGCTAGCACCTTTGGGACTCCAAGAGAGATGCCAGTTTTGATGAAAGTGTTACCATCAGAAAGTCAAATCATGACTAATATAATTTTCCCCCTCACTGTTTCTGGAGTTCAGTAGATAAGAATATGCAGTTTATTTGAGAAGCATGCAAACAAAGATTCTGGTGATATTTACATATACCTCGGGACCTACATGGGATTCTTCGATTTCTAGTTGTACAGAGGATGCTTTCATATATGTTTATTGGATGTATACTTGGCATAGTCAGGGCCAGGAGGCAATGTTTACCGCCACATCATTCCACTGACTCACGGGCCTCTCATCTGTGCATTTCTATCACTGAGATCTGTGTAGTTTAGAAATTGGGATGCCAACATTATTCTTCTTGCAATAAATGAAGGAACTCTGAGGGCGTGAGTTGTGGCTGGTTGCTAAGAATATCTAATCAGGTTGCATTGCTATAGCAACAGCGTTGCTAGGACCTTAAAGCTTCCCAGCAATCAGTTAGAATTCGTAAGTGATAGACACTGCTTATCTGGATGGTATTTTTAACATGATTCTATCATCTAGCACGAGGCAAGAGTCCTAACTTCAAAAAGGAACTGATAACCACTAATTAAGTACACCTTAGTTTACTTCTACTTAAGTACATATCTACAATCAACATATCAATGTTTTGATTTTCTAGGCCTTACTTAGTTCATTGTTAATTTCATCGGACACTCCAAGGGCTCATAAAGTTGTGAGATGGTCAGTCACCAATCATCAGTTATGTAAGAGAAAGAGTGTCATTTTGTATGTATGTCACAGAATTCTTGAGGAGCCAAAACTCTTTATTTGTGTTGGCATTTATTCCTTTTATGAAATAAAATTGCTTCACTTTTTTACTTCTAGTTGTTAGGTCTCAAACTCGGGACAAATGGCTAGCTGAGGTGCCTACGTAACATATTGAAGCAGTTGCAGGCCGTCAGTCTCTCAGCATGGCCCATGTCTGTTACAGTGTCCGGGTTCCTCTCAGCCCTTCTCACCCCTCCCCCACTGACCTTCCAGCTCCTTGGCTTCTCTTCTATCTTCTCTCAGTTTCCTGATCTCTGGCTTTCCAGGCACTCCTCCTCTCCCTCTCGCTTCTCTTCCTCTCCCTCTCCCCAGACCTCCGACTAATGGAGACTCAATCTGGAACATTCCATGTCTCTGGAATGCTCTTTCCCACCATATTTAGGAGCAGTTGCGTTCTCATGTTTTCCCACTCAATAGTAATATTTCATATTCTCCCAGAATCCAGCAATTTAGAAAGCATGAAGCAGATAAGCAGATAGTTAAAAAATAATCTCTTGAGAGTTAACTACTTTTAATATTTTGTAAGGCTATATATGTTCATAATTTCCAAATAGAGGTACACACACATATGATCTTGGTAGTTTTAAGAAAGGGAAAGTTAGTTTTCTTTCAAATGTTTTATAGTTATCTTTTGGTCTTGGTCTGTTTTCATGT
The DNA here is from genome assembly GCF_947179515.1 of Apodemus sylvaticus. NCBI lineage: Eukaryota > Metazoa > Chordata > Mammalia > Rodentia > Muridae > Apodemus > Apodemus sylvaticus. Next base: position 35,315,336 of record NC_067475.1, read on the forward strand.
AGCCCAGGCTGGCCTCCATGTCTCTATAGCAGAGGCTAGTCTGGAACACTTGATCTTCCTGTTTCCACCTTCTAAGTAATGATAGGATTATATGTGTATGCTACCACACCAGGTAGCAGAAATAAACTCTGGTTCCAATTATGGAGAGAGTTCCTGGGATTTGAAGCTGAGGCTTTGCATGTGCAAGGCAAGCCCTTTACCCTAGCTATACTTCATTTCAGAGTGGGTCTCAGGTATGCTCATTCTGGCTTTGAACACTCTTCCGGCTTAAATGTACACTCAAAATATAGACACTAGCCTATTGAAATTAAGAAAAAGTCATGTCCGTTATTAAATACCTGCTCTGTCAAACCCCAAACCCCAAACCCCAGGATTTCATGTATTTCAGTCTAGCTTCAAACTCTGTGTGTCACCGTGTATGGCTAAGAACATTGACCTTCTGAGCCTCTTGCCTCCAGCTCCTGGGTGTGGGCATCAGAGACCTTTAGTTTAAGGACTGTGTAAATTGACATTTTGATGACACTTAAAGTCGCTATTTTTTTTTCTTGTTTTTTACCAGTCACCTTGGAAGGAGTCTTATAATGCTGTCTAACTTGATCAACATAAAGGATTAAAATAGTTGTGCATTTTCAATAGGTTGAGCATTGAACTGGCGAATTGGTTGAATATGTAGCATGTGGAGTCTACTACCACTCGGGGTTGACAGTGCTACCAGTCCCACCCAGGTTCCCTTGGATCCTCGGATGAAAGGCACACACATTAGCTTATTTTTAATATGCTTTTAACTCAACGACCGGGCGCTGCTGAGCCTTCCTCGGCTAGTGCGGCCTTCTTTTCACTCCCAGTTCAACATCTCTAAATATGTCTTCAACTTTAGCTGCCTGGTTACCTTCTCCTGCTCAGCATCCTAAATCTGCCCTCAACTTAGGCGCATTTCTAACCTCCTATCTGCTGTCCCAGGCCGGGTCAGGGAAGCGGCCATGACCACTCCACCCCAGACTTCACACAGCTGGTGGCTTTCTCACTCTAAGGCACAGCAAATTTTCTTTCCTCCTCCTTCAGCTGTTAGCCTGCCTGCTGGAACCTCGAAGTTCCACCTCTTCCGCACAGCCATTGGCCGCGAGCATCTTTACGGATCAATCAAAAACCAATTGGGGAAAAGAAGCTTCAGCATTAAGTCCCAATCAGAGCATCAGAACCACCCCCTACAAAACTGTGTGTAGTTTTCAAGGTCGTAAAGAAGTTTAAGGAAGAAGACTTAATTTAGAGCCGCATGTAAATAATGACATTTCTCCATCGTGTGATAAGTTGAAATTTCACACTGATACCTTTCCGTCCCTGTGTCAAACTCTAAGCACACCTAACTTTGAGCTAGCGAGGCCCTTCGTACTGAATTTCTAGTTGCTGGATTAAATGCTACAATTGAGTACATGCCGATGACCATTCAGAGAGTTAATTCTTGGCTCCTCTTTTGGGTACCTGCAGTTTGCTATTCTTATTTCTACTACTAAATAATGAAAAACGATAATGTTTGAGAACATTAAGACACTCCCCACTAAAAAAGAAACCAACCCCTCCCCGCCAAATCAAAACAAAAAAAAAATCCCCGCCAGCTTGTGATTATTGCTCTATAAGCTGCCATTTTACAAAGAGGTGTGAGAAATATCATAAAAATCTGGAGTGCTCCATTGTGAGAATTTTCTATGAACATTGTGTTCATGAATTCCTTTTATTCAGGGGCCCAACTCAGATCCTTGTGCATGCTAGAAAAGTGGTCTAGCCAACTGAGGGGCATCCCTGCCCTAACCGTCTGAGACAGGGTCTCACTCTATAGAGTAGGCTGGCTTGGATCTGAATCCTCCGAGTGCTGGGATCACAGGGTGCGCCCAGAAACCCAACCATTTCATGGTTGTTTGTTCATTTATCCTAGATGGTTTTAGGCAATTCAGTATAAATTTAGGGTCTTTGGTAAACAGCATCTAGCACACATGGCCACACAAGTTAAGGACGGATAGAGATTGTCTTTAGAAGTCAGTACCTTCACAGCCAAAGCTGCGTGATGTTTCTCAGAATAAAAAAGAACCGAGAGCTTTCATGAGAATCAGAAAAATTCTTATGTAGGGACCACTGCCCGCCCCCCAAATTCCTAGGACAGTGAAAGTTTTCTGTCATTGGAGGTAAATGGGCAGAGGCTTGGAGGTCTTAGAGAGCTGGGAGCTCATCTGAACTGCTGAAGTGTGGGATTCCACAGATTGTGTGTGTGTGTGTGTGTGTGTGTGTGTGTGTATGTGTGTGTGTGTGTGTGTGCGCGCACGCGCGCGCGCGCGCGCGCACCAGACATCAGCCTTGGGTACTACTCCTATGGAGCTGAGCTGTCCACGGTTTTGTTTTTTGTTTTTTGTTTTTTTGTTTATTTTATTGTTTTTAATGCAGACTCTGTCACTGGGAGCAGGGGCTCACGGACTGCGCTATGCTGGCTGGCCCGAAAGCCCCAGGGATCTGTTTGTCTCTACTTCCCTAATGCAGGGCTTGCAAGGGCACCTTACAGAACCAGCTTTTGATGTAGATGCTGGGCTTCGAGCTTACATCCTCACACCATCCATGTGGCACGTGCCCGTGGAGCTCTCTTCTTCTCTTTCTTTCCTTCTTTTATTTTTTTATCTTCCTCCCTTCTCCGTCCCTCCCTTTCCCCCTCTTTCTCTCTCCTTTTCTCCCCCCACCCCTTTCCTTCTTAACCATAAGTCCTAGAAATTGAACTTAGGTCTCCAGGGTTGACAGCAAGCACCTTTAACCACTGAACTGTCTGGCCCGCCCAGTGATAATATCTTCTCTCCTATATCTCAGATATTTCTACCTCTACCGTCAAGCGCTAGGAATGCAGACATGCCTCACTGCCCCCAGCCTGCAAAATATTTTTTTACTGAAAAATAGGTGAATCTCAGAATAATGCACTCATAGTTTCGTGGCCTTTGATGAACAAATTCTGTAAGTTGAAGCTTCTAATTCAGCCTGTCATAAAAGGAGACGACTAAACCAACATTGAGAAATTATGGTTGTAATTCCTTTTTTTGTAGTCTATAATTGAGTTAACTGACTCTTTTGATACACACAGCATCTATGAATCTCTAGAAACTGAAGCTACTTGGTTTCCATTCAAATGTTGGATTTGTATCTCTCATTAACATGCAGGTTTTCATATGGTTTTTAATGCACCAGTTGTCTGAAGCACATTCAAAGACGCATTGGAAAAACTTGGCTCGTGAGGGGAGTCTTAGCCACACAGCCTTACACTTTCATGGTGCTGGCTATTAAATGTCCACTTTGAAGCGATGGTGTCTGATGCCATAGGATCCCTCCCAATTGCTCTGAGCTTTTTCCTCTACTGTTATCTTAGTGTCAAGTGACCCATCAGACCTGATCCTCTGGTATTGAGAATGTTCATTCTCTGAATAATTGGATGTGGTGTTGGAAGAGCAAAGGGCTGCCGAGATATTCTTTCTTATGTGGATGTAAGGGGAGAGAAAAAAGGAAAGTTGCACGTTTGGTGTGAGGACAGCGGGAATTCGTCATAATTCTCAATTATATTTCCCTTGAAAATAACAAGCTGAAATGTTCAATGCATTCGATTTTTAAGGAGCCATGGGTGCCAGTCAGATTCAATGTCTCTGTGTTCAGACTGACAAGACCAGTGTGCTGTAGCCAGAGGCAAGTGGCCGGAATTAATGATATCAAATACAGGCTGCTTGACAGGAAGTCATTCCCCAGATCTAGTGGTTGTTACTAAGAGGAAATTTGAAATGAAGTCTATTTTGGAGTGAGGACCATACTTGAAAGATATTAGTTACCAAGCATCAATCAAAACATCAGCTTACAATTAAAACGCCTAGTTTTACTCAGAAGAAAAATCTCTAAGGGACCATTATGTTAAAAATCAATGTCACAGGAGTTGGGTATGCTCTTTTAAGAGAAGAGCCAGTGGAAGGAGAAGATATTAAATCACTCTTTACTATCTGACAGTTTGTCAGTCCAGAAATTTTGAGCTCAGACCTGAACCTTTTTCACTCTTCTGAGACTCAGTATGTAAGATGATTCTGGGGATCATAACCAGAACCAACTCAAACCAAAGCTCTAGAAATTACGGATCGAGGCAACCACTAGTTTCTCTACCCCCAGAGGCAGAGGACCTTGGGAGGCAGCAGAGATGTTTCTCCAGTCATCCCTGACAGGGTTTCAGCTAAGGGTTGCAACTATATTTCTATCCCTGCTCTTAAAGGGCAGACTGACTGGGGCACCACTCTTTCATGTTCCCCAGTTCACTGGGTAGAAATAAACGGACCAGGATGACTGATTTTGAAAGACTGCTGATTTTTACAACAATTTCACTTACTATTTCTACACTCTTCTGTGACCCTCTGTTATAATCCTAATTCTAAATTTTTCATCTAAGGTTATATTTTGACACATATAAAGTGAAGCCAGATCTTACATTATGAGAACCAGGCTCAAATTAAGTCACAAAAGAGGACAACTGTGCACTCTGTTTCTCTTCAGCCTTTAAGAGAAGACTTCAGAGCTTTTAATTTTAATACGTTTAAGGCCTTTGCATATTCTTACACTTAAAGATCTATGTATAGACAAGTTCTGTATTTGAAGGAGTTGGCTAGCAATCTTCTTCAAGCCTTTCCTTATTTTAACATATTATATGAACATAGTATTTCTCAAAAAACTTAAATCAAAAGTTCTTACCAATTACACTATATTACAGTGTGGAATAGATACATAGAAAACACTTGAAAAATAAACCCTACATATATAAATAAAGTTAGAAATGTATCTTTTTCCATTTAAAATTAGTCTAGGTATATAAAATGGGTTTTTCCAAAAAAATATTTTCAGTTAAATATTATTTATGTTTCCCATTAAGTGATATCATTTACCTTTCATAGATAAATAAATCAGGCAACATATAAAATATCTGGGGGGGGGGTTAGAATAAATTTGTTTTTAATGATTGTACAAATATAGTCAGTTTTTTTGGCTCACATTAGTTTTTAAAATTGGTTTGAAAGGATAAATTCATTCTCAAAAATGAATAGGAGGTAAGATATTTATGAACATGTATGAACACAGTTCAACGATTATTTTGAGCATAAAAAGGCCATCTGTGCATGGAAAATTTTTAATGGTATTCAACACAATGTCAGTGCCTTCTTGGATCTTACACCGGGTCTTCCTTATGTTAGAGAGAGACAGACAGAGAGAGAGAGAGAGAGAGAGAGAGAGAGAGAGAGAGAGAGAGAGAAGCTCCTGGTTTGTTTGTTGTTTGTTTGTTATAGGACCTAAAGCACTCTAGGGCCCTTGCTGGTTCAGCCTGTCCAACAACTTAAATACGATCCCTAGGACCAACATTGTGAAAGGAGAGAATCAATTCCTGATTTGCCTTCTGAGGCGCGTACGCATGGATTGCGCATGCGCACTCTCACGCGTAAACGAAAACCATACCTTTTACCTTATTAAATCTTTAGTTTATAATGTTTGTGATTCTATATTTCTAGCGAGTATTTGTAAGTATGCCTGAAAGTGTGTGTGTTGATGGGTCTGCCTCTGACTAGTCGTAGACTCCTGAGGCATTCCTTAGTCTGGGGTCCGCGTATTGACACCCACCGGATGCTGCCCAGCCAGGGAAGGGAGCTAGCCTTGAGGTTCAGAAATGGGCGTAGGATTTGGTGTTTGGAATGACACAGGTGGCGCAGTAACAGCTTTGAATGTGTATGACTTTGAATTCCATATTAAGACACGTTCTATTTTTAGCATTTTATAATGTAAAAAATGTTTTTATCTGAGAATGTCATACGAAGTACTTGCTTCTCCTAAGTCCTCGCAGCGCCACTCGCCCATTTTGTAGTTTTTTTTGTTTATATATTTTAATTAACTTGAATCAAAGAAGACCTACATTTTTAGTAGTTCTTAAATTATTTCGTTTCAATTTATTTTTTTCAGCACTGGTAATTTAGTTGATCTCTCTCTCTCTCTCTCTCTCTGTGTGTGTGTGTGCATGCATATGCTCGTGTGACTGCCTGTGCATATACAGAGGTCAGAGGACACTTGTGTAATCTTTTCTCTCGTTCTGCCTTTACACAAGATGTGGGGATCCAACTTAGGTCACCAGACGTGTGCAGCTAGTGCGGAGCCATCTGGTCAGCACTGAGCTTTAATGGCTAAATTTTTATGGACTGTGTTCCGTCAGAACAAGCAAGAATCTTAGTGGATTCCTCTGAAGAATGAGGAGAATGAGGAAAAGTCCACTTGACGGGCGGGCAGGAATACAAAACCGCGATGCAGTACGGGGAAATTAGGGATTGTTCTTCCTTTTTTACCTCGGTCTTTTTGCAAGTTTTTATTGGAAGGTCGCTTACAGTGGCAGGCAGCATTTTCTCTGGAATGCAGTGGAGCCGGGCTGGCGCCCGGAACAGAGCAGCTGTTTCTGCTGAATGCTTGGAATGCGAGAGGCTGTGATGTAAGGAAGGCATTGTTTCATCTCCCTAAGCCCCAGTGAAAAGAGTCTTTTGTACACTGGAGCAATTCAGAGGGGCACAGCATTTCTTCCCCTGGGCGGCTTCCAATCCTTCTGCTGGGTCCTCGGTGTGAGTAGTTTCACGGCTTTCTGATAGCACATGGCTATTTAATCTGTTATCCCACAAACCGCTCGGAACCAGAGCCCTCCAAGGTCAAACAGGGTGAAGGTCCTGTTTCCAGCATCTCTCCAGGGGAGAGGACAGACTGCAATGCCACGTGGAGAAAATCTGGGCATAACGAGTTGGGAGTGGCTGTGCTACTTAAGGACTCTGGGGTTTTAAGAATTTTACTCTCAGCTCTAACCTTGGCCAAGCCACACAGCATCTCTGCAACTCAGATTTTTATCAATGGCCTATGAACAACAGAACCAACTTCATGGAGTCATTCATATATTGTAACAAAACAATTTATGGGGCAAAAAACGTGTTTGGTCTTTGGTAAGCACTGGATATGAGGTAGCTGTTTTTATGTTTTGTTCTAAAACACTCTGTAAAAGGTTGGTGTGCAGAATGAGACACGCTATTAAATAGTCTTAAATGTACTAGGATGGGGTTAAACATCTGGCCCCAGTGCAGTGGGCTTGCCTAGGGAAGACAAAGCTGAACAAAACAGTCATGGCCCTTTTAACCCCAGCACTTGGGAGGTGGGGGCACGAAGGCCAGGAGTTCAAGGTCATCTTCAGCTACATAACCACCTTGAGGCAAACCCCCATTACACAACGCCCAATGTATCCTTAATTAAGCACCAGAATCCAAGTCTGACTAGATGCTGGCCAGCTCTTACCAAACACTGCTGTGTGGCTGAGTTAACTTCTCTTGTTTTCCTGTGGCCAATAGGGCGATGGTGTGGTGTCATCGATGCTCTGCTAGCTGCATGCCTGGAGCTACAGGCTGTCCACTGTTCTAGGGCTTCTTGTGCCTCAGTTGCTCAAACCCTCCCGCCTTAATGAGAGGAGCTGTTATATCTTACAGTGTAGAAAACAAGTGCTGAGAAGAATTGGACCCTGTTCATTTAAAAGGTACCCACTGAGGACCTTGTATACTGAACCACACAGACAGAATTCTTGTCCTTATGGCTTTCCCTGATGATAGGGAACAACAGAAAACAGAAAAGATTAAAATACCTTGTATAGTGCAATTTGGAAGGTGACAATTTTGGAAGTAACTGTAAAAGACATCAGTGTCCCAGGAGAAGAACAAGGTGTTTGTGGCTTTCAGTCTGACTCTATCCTGGAGTTGTCACTTGCTTACCTCATGGGGTTCTTCAGAGAAGCTAGTGAAATATTTTCAATAAGCTATGAATTATTTGTCAGAGGAGGGGAAACACTGTAAGAAAGTTCAGGCTCTGGTCTGCTAAGTGTCTCTAGCTTCTGCTTTCTAATTCTTTTGTTCTTTAAAGGTATACTTAAAAGATGTTCTAGCACAAAATACTTGAAGTGATTCTCCCAAGGTAACTCCCAATGGAGAAGTTGTCTCACTGTGTAGTTCGAATTGTAACAGGCACTATATATGTCTTTATGCCTCATTTCTTTCTCCCCCTCCTGCCCCATTCTAGACAGGGTGTCATGCAGTCCAGATTAGCCTTGAACTCACTATATGGCTCAGGGTGACTTTCAGCTCCTCATTCCCTTCCCTGAACTCCAGAATGTTAGTATGCCAGTGTTGTACATTAGAGTCACCATGCCTGGATTATAACATATGTACAAAGAAAAATAAACATAACTTTGTGAAACTTATACCCACTCTGAAATATTTTCCCACTTATAATAGGGGAAATTATCGTGAGTCCCTGTGATGGCCCTTGGTTGTAAAAGCATATTCCTGGCAGCTATTCTGGTGATGCAGGCTGTCAACTACCTGGAAGGCTGAGGCAAGAGGTTGGAGAGTTCAAAGTTAGTCTTAGCTGAGTGAGATCCTGTCTCAAAATACAAAACAGTAAAAGGAGGTTTTAGGAATATAGATGGCAGCTAGTGTTTGCCTAGCAAGGATAGGACTAGGGCCACCCCTCAGTACTGGACAAACCGATGGCATGTCATGGCAAAGATTTAGGGGAAATGCAAGTGGTGGGTGCCTCCGAGGAGAAAGACACGAATGCCTTGACATTTGAGACCTTATATCAAGCCTAATGTTCTTCTTCATATATACTGTATATGGTGGCTGAATAAAAATGGTCCTCACAAGATCATATTGGAATGCTTGGTCTTTTGGGAATGGTGCTACTTGAGAAGGATTAGGAGGTGTGGCCTTGTTGGAGGAAATGTGTAACTAGGCATGCATGGGCTTCAAGGTTTCTGAATCCTAAGCTGGGTCCAGTGCCCCTTTCTCTTCTGGCTGCCTTCAAATCAGGATGTAGAACTCTCAGTTACCATGTCTTCCTGCTTGCAACCATGCATGCCATCATGAGAATAATAGACTATAAACCTCTGAAACTGTAAGCAATTAAGTGTTTTCTTTTTGTAGGGGTTGCCATGGTCATGGTGTCTCTTCATAGCAATAGAACATTGGCCAATACAACATGCTACAATAGAAAGCTAGGTGTATACACACACACACACACACACACACACACACACACACACACACACACACACCAGGTGAAACCCTGCCATTGAGCCATGCCCCAGCTCATTTTTTTTTAATGTGTTAGTTTTTACAGACATGAAGAAAACCATCTCAGAAAATAGCTTTGCTATTATGGTGATGACAACACCCTCTCTCACCATCACAGAGAAGATCCTGTAAAAATAGGCTCACAGGGGACAAGAGTAACAAATTTACTTAATCCATATTTTATATACTGTGGGGCTTTCAGAAATGAAGACCCAAGGGCTGGGAAAGAGCTGCCTGCTTTTGTGATTAGGCTGCAAAGGCAATGGTTAGCTCTATAAAATGAGATGAACGGAGTGTACGACAAGAGATGGGAAGCTCATAGGGCCTGGGCATCAGACGCTCTGAGACCCCCCTCATACAGCACCCCCTCCTACCTGGAGCCTCTCTGGAATGGATCTCCAGGAATCCAGAAAGGACTGTCCTAGAGCCTACAGCTTTCATTAAGTACTTCTGGCTTTTAGAGAAGAGGAAATCTAATTTTGTCATGTGTTTTATTGGAGTAACAGACAGGATATTGAGAAGAGGCCAGGAATGCCATTCTGCTTGCTTTCCAATCACCTTTTGTCATCGGCTCAAACATCAACCATGCTCCAAGGCATCCTAGCTAATACAATCTGAAGTTGTATAAGGGTGGGACTTCGTGAAATATATATAAATATTTGTCATTCATTGAGTGACATCTTTTATTATATATTAATTAATTCTTTGGTGGCCACAGTTGTTTCTACAAGTGTGTGTGTGTGTGTGTGTGTGTTTCCTTCCCTGAGAAAGGAAAATAGCATATACTTATCAGTTTATGAGCACAGTGTTATTGGTCATGTATGTTTTTAAATACAAACATACATTTGTTCATAAATTTATAGTTTTGCCAAATTCTGCAACATAGTTTCTGCCATTTTTGAAATGTTTGTTTTACCAGATTACAAACAAAAAGCTAAAGAATTATTTCTCCTAAAGCCTATTGTTTGCCATTGCTCATCTGTACAATTTTTTGCTATGTATAATAGCTCAATGATAATAGTAATTCCCACCTGTTGGGGAGCATAGTTCAAAGCTTCACCATGCACAGTGGTTACTCTCACCCGGGACATTGATTCAGTGCCTCACTGGTGGTGGGTCTGGAGTCTGGATCATCTCCTGCAGACATCTGGCAATGCCTGCAGCAAGCCCTTGAGTGTGTATAGAAATTTAGGGTGTGAATTTTGTTCTTTGGAATGAACTATAATAGAGAAATTTAAAACTCAAGATAAAGTTGCGAACTCACCAGTCCTTCTGGCTGACACTCTGATTCACTTAACCTTGAGGTATTTGAGAGTAGATTTGGTGTAATAAAATCATGCCTATTTTGGGGAGACATCATATCACTTTCTTTTGGCTGACCGATGCAGGGCCGATTCCTGAGAATTTAGGCAGGATCCCCCATAGTACTTTTCCATCCTGTGGGAGCCTGTGGCTACAGGACTAGAGACCATCCTAACCAATGCTATAACTCTACAGTGGGAGGCAAGCCTTCTCCCATTGTAGGAGGCAAGCCTTCTCCTTCTGTTACTTTAACCTTAATATAAGTAATAAATGTTAGGATTGAATTTTTCCAAGCATGTCCCTGTGTTCCTAGGAATGTCTGACTTAAGTTACTGTTTTCTCGCTCTGAAGAGACACTGGGGCCAAGGCAACTCTTATAAAAGAAAGCATCTCATTGGGGGTCTGCTTACAGTTTTGGAGGGTTAGCTCATGATACCCATGGCAGACAGAAGAAAGACATGGCCCTGGAGTAGTCCCTGAGAGTTTTACATCCTGATTCACAGTCAGCAGGCAGGGCTGGTGGTGATGGGAGACAGAGACAGACAGACAGACAGACAGACAGACAGACAGACACACACACACACACACACACACACACACACACACACACACACACACAAAGGAACAGAGAGACAGAGACAGACCGACATACATTAGGCCTGGTGTGGACTTTTGAAACCTCAAAGCTCACTCCCAGTGACACATGGTTGTTCTCCAACAAGCCCACACCTCCTAATCCTTTCCAAATAGTTAGTCAATCTAGGAATATATATATATGTATGCATATTTCCATACATATATGTATGTATATATATATATGCAAGTATACAAGTCAATGAATGCCATTGTTATTCAAATAATATTATCTAGTATTAAAAAATATTTAGAATATGACCAAGAAGGAAGAGAGGAACTAGCAATTTCATAAGTGTAAACAGAATACTAATATGTCATCATGAAGAAATCAGGCCAGATATTAACTTCACTGCTTTTATTTATGCTTACACATGAAGTCCCGGTCTCATTTCATGAGCTCCCTAAACACAATGAGTGGCTGGCCCAGCATAGACAACTAGAGCTGTGTTGGCTATGGCCCCTGCCAGTGCCCACACTCCAGTCCGGTTTTGTAAGCCTGCTGCATGATGCTCAAGGCCCTTACACATGCGCACAGTATCGTAGAGAGGACATACAAGTCTCTCTTGCATATGTAGAACATTCTCCTTTGCCTAGAAGCTCTCTATGAACGTGCTGGTGGTTGAATCAACTCCTTTTAGGTCCCTGAATAAACACAACTTCTCAGGTCTGTGTCTGAGCATCGCATCTGATATAACATGGCCTCCATGTCACTCTGTCACCTCATCTGTGGTCTGTTATCTATCAGCAGCAGCCCTAACCCTAACCCTAACCCTAAGCCTAACCCTAACCCTAACCCTAACCCTAACCCAACCCTAACCCTAACCCTAACCTATTTAACTGAGGTTCCTGTCTCTACATCCCTAGAAGTGCCAGACACAACAATGATAGGGTCTCTGTTCATTGCTACAGCTACAGCTCCTGGATCAGAAAAAGTTCAATGGACTGCGGTCATGAGAAGGAGTTTGGGATTAGAGCAGTTCAGGAAGCAAACGAAGCCCCCCTTTTCCATGGAACTGAAATATGTTTTTTTTTTTTTTTAAATCAAGTCAGTTTGTATCTCCCATTGTATCAACATCACATATGTTCTTGTTCATTACCTCAGAGAGCCTCCTCAAAGCATCCAGAGATACATTTACCAGCACAGCACCCTCCTCCATTGCAGAGACAGGAGTTAGTTCCGAACAGTGTTGTTAAGTAGGTTTTCTCCTATTTAAAAATGACAGATTCTCTCTCAGATAGACACAGTGAGGCACCCTACTGAATCTGGGGATATTAGACCTTCCTCATTAAAACTGTTCAACTTTCCCCATGGAGAAGAAGATCAACAGAACCTTAAAATTTTTCCTGATCTACAAAAACAAACGAAACACTGAGAGGAGGAAAACCCCAAGGGTCCAGGACTTAGTTCATGTAACCAAACTGTTGTTGCTGTTTCCAGAGCTAAGCAATGGCCACATGGCTCGTGGTCTGACCGATAATCCCGAACCGAGTGAAGACAGCCTCTTCTCTCTCTCTCTCTCTTTTTTCGAGACAGGGTTTCTCTGTATAGCCCTGGCTGTCCTGAAACTCACTCTGTAGGCCAGCTTGGCCTCGAGCTCAGAAATCCACCTACCTCTGCCTCCCAAGTGCTGGGATTACAGGCGTGCAACACCACCGCCCGCCTCAGCCTCTTCTCTCATGTCTTTGAAAGGCCTCTGTGCCCACGTCCTCCAGGGTCTTCCCCAGTTTCTTTTCGATTAGGTTCAGTGTGTCAGGTTTTATGTGGAGGTCCTTGATCCATTTGGAGTTGAGCTTAGTACAAGGAGATAAGAATGGATCGATTCACATTCTTCTGCATGCTGACCTCCAATTGAACCAGCACCATTTGTTGAAAAGACTATCTTTTTTCCACTGGATGCTTTCAGCTCCTTTGTCGAAGATCAAGTGACCATAGGTGTGTTGGTTCATTTCTGGGTCTTCAATCCTATTCCATTGATCCACAAGCCTGATATTGTACCAATACCATGCAGTTTTTATCACTATTGCTCTGTAGTAAAGTTTAAAGTCTGGAATACTGAATCCCCCTGAAGTTCTTTTACTGTTGAGAATAGTTTTAGCTATCCTGGGTTTTTTGTTATTCCAGATGAATTTGAGAATTGCTCTATCTAACTCTATGAAGAACTGAGTTGGGATTTTGATGGGGAATTGCGTTGAATCTGTAGATTACTTTTGGCAAGATGGCCATTTTAATTATATTAATCCTGCCAATCCACGAGCATGGAAGATTTTTCCATTTTCTGAGATCTTCTTTGATTTCCTTCTTCAGAGATCTGAAGTTCTTGTCATATAGGTCTTTCACTTGTTTGGTTAGAGTCACCTCAAGATGATTTATGCTGTTTGTAGCTATTGTGAAGGGAGTCATTTCCCTAATTTCTTTCTCAGTCTGCTTATCCTTTGAATATATAAAGGCTACTGATTTGCTTGCGTTGATTTTGTAGCCAGCCACTTTGCTGAAGTTGTTTACCAGCTGTAGGAGTTCTCTAGTAGAGTTTTTAGGGTCACTTAAGTATACTATCATATCATCTGCAAATAGTGATAATTTGACTTCTTTCTTTCCAATTTGTATCCCTTTGACTTCCTTATGTTGTCTAATTGCTCTAGCTAGGACTTCAAGAACTATATTGAAAAGATATGGAGAGAGGGGGCAGCCTTGTCTAGTCCCTGATTTTAGTGGGATTGCTTCAAGTTTCTCTCCATTTAGTTTGATGTTGGCTACCGGTTTGCTGTATATTGCTTTTACTATGTTTAGATATGGGCCTTGAATTCCTGTCCTTTCCAAGACTTTTAGCATGAAAGGATGCTGAATTTTGTCAAATGCTTTTTCAGCATCTAAAGGAAAAGTTCCTGAATAGAACACCAATAGCTTATGCTCTAAGATCAAGAATTGACAAATGGGACCTCATAAAACTACAAAGTTTCTGTAAGGCAAAGGACACTGTCAAAAGGACAAAACATCAACCAACAGATTGGGAAAGGATCTTCACCAACCCTAAATCCAACAGAGGGCTAATATCTAATATATACAAAGAACTCAATAAGGTAGAACCCAGAGAACCAAATAACCCCATTAAAAAGTGGGGTATGGAGCTAAACAAAGAATTTTCACATGAAGAACTTCAGAGAACACCTTAAGAAACGTTCAACATCATTAATCATTAGGGAAATGAAAATCAAAACAACCCTGAGATTTCACCTCACACCAGTCAGAATGGCTAAGGTCAAAAACTCAGGAGACAGCAGGTGTTGGCGAGGATGTGGAGAAAGAGAAAGAGGAACACTCCTCCACTGCTGGTGGGATTGCAAGATGGTGCAACCACGTTGGAAATAAGTCTGGCTGTTCCTCAGAAAACGGGGCATGACACTTCCTGAGGACCCTGTTATACCACTCCTGGGCATATATCCAGAGGATTCTTCAGCATGTAATAAGGACACATGCTCCACTATGTTCATAGCAGCCCTATTTGTAGTAACCAGAAGCTGAAAAGAACCCAGGTGTCCTTCAACGGAGGAATGGATACAAAAAATGTGGTATATTTACACAATGGAGTACTATTCAGCCATTAGAAACAATGAATTCATGAAATTCTTAGACAAATGGATGGAGCTGGAGAACATCATACTAAGTGAGGTAACCCAATTTCAAAAGATCAATCATGGTATGCACTCACTGATAAGTGGATATTAGCCTAGAAACTTTGAATACCCAAGACATAATCCACAAATTAAATGATGTCCAAAAAGAATGGAGGAGTGGCCCCTGGTTCTGGAAAGACTCAGTGCAAGAGTATAGGGGAATTCCAGAACAGGGAAGCGGGAAGGGGTAGATGGAGGAACAGGGGGAGGGAAGAGGGCTTATGGGACTTGTGTGGAGTGGGGACCCAGAAAAGGGGAAATCATTTGAAATGTAAATAAAAAAATATCAATAAATTTAAAAAAAAGAAAAGGTAAAAAAGAAAGAAAGAAAGACCTCATAGCTTGTTTCCTAAAAGGGTCCGTGTTATTTTAATGAAGAATGTCTCCTGTAGACTCATGCATCTGGACACTTGATCCCCAGGTGGTGCTGTTGTTGCGAGAGGTTATATGGAGGTTTTTGCTTGTTGGAAAATTCTAGGGGCAGGGTTTGAGTTTCTAGCCTTGCCCCATTTCCAGTTCACACTCTCTGCTTATTGTTTGTGGTTGGGAATGTGATGTCTCAGCTTTCTTCTCTCACCACCTGCTCCATGCTTCCTCCTCCACTCCTCACCACCGAGGGCTCACCCTCTGGAACTGTAAGCTAAAATGAAATCTATCTTCTGTAAGTTGCCTTGGTCATAGTATTTTATCACAGCAACGGTAATCAATACAGACGTCAATCACGTTGTGCAAATTTAAATGCAGCTTTTCTGCCCAGCATTGCAAACAGAATCTGGTGGCTAGAAGACAGCATGATTTGTTATTTGTTCCAAATGTTGGTTAGCCACACGATCTCAGGCCTTGCGTTAATGCTGAAAAAGTCTGGGGGATGCTTTAACTGTCATAGATTTATCTTTTTCAAAAGTGTGTGTGTGTGTGTGTGTGTGTGTTTAAATGCTTTGAACTAAAAGAAACCTATGCTAACATTAAAATGACCTGTTTGAAGAGAATTTGAAATATATTGCATTTGATTAAGATGCCATTTCTAGAGCATACAACAGTTTCTTTTACTATAATCATATAAAATCCAAAATTCTTTAGATAATCATTTTGCCCTAATTCTTAAATTCATAATCCTTTTGTAAAGTAGTTGTTATATTGATCTTTCCTGTGCTGTTTGCCTTGATTTATCTTAATCACAAATAGAACTAATCTTTGGCTGTTACTTTAATCACATTTCCCTCCCTTTCCATTTCTTTTCTGTTTCCCAGCAAGATGACAAAGTGGCTGCCTCCACCCACTGCCCCACCCCTTCCAGCTCCGCACAGCTGTACGAATCCTGGGAGGAGGGGCTGCATGTGTGGACTTTGGGGATCTCCCTGGCCACTCATTTGTTTTGTCTTTTTAGTTTGTTCCTTTGTTTTGGACAGAGACTCATGTAGCCCAGGTTAGCCTAACACTTGCCCTGTAGCTGAGGATGACCTTGAACTTAAGATCCACCAATCTCACCCCTAGACTGAGGGGATTGCAGTGATAAAGCACTACTTTGTCTCCTTGAGAACCCTTACCTAGCGTTCCCTCCCATGGCAGCCACACACCCTTCTCTTTCTCTACAAATGCACCTCTGTTCTAGTTTTCATTTTTATCCCAGCAACTATGTTTACTCTTTGTGCCTTACGTACGTAACATTCTTCTATTCAAAACCTTGCTGGAAATTAATCTCTGTGATGCTTTCTAAGACTTTTCTTCAATCATGTCTCCAGTCTTTCAAAGTGAATGCCACCACCGCACGCTCTGCAGCAGAGGCTAGCTTTGTACATTATGTTTCTTGGCTTCTCGTGAATAGTTGTGAGCACCTTTGGTTTTCTCCGTGAAACTTGTAATTATAAATTGCTATGGAGATCTAAGAGCTGGAGGAGGGGTCCTCCTCTCATATCAGGCACTGTGTGGTAGAAGAACAGCATTTAGCCAGACATGGCGGCTTATCTGTAACTGCAGTAGCTGGCAGAAAGAGGCAGGGGAATTGTGAGTTGGAAGCCAGCCTGGCTACATAATGAATTCTAGGCCAATCTGGAGTACATAGAAAGACGACTCTCCCCCCCCCCCCCAAGACCAAAATATACACACTCCCAAAATAAGAAAAGGAATGGAAGAAAGAGGGCAGCTTTTGCAATATCCGAGTTGTAGAGGTATGGATGTTACATCTACTGTGGGGGCACCGGGGCCTTCCTGATGGCTACGTGGCTTTAAGGAGGGTGCATGATGAGTCACACCATGTAACGAATGTAGATGAGTGCGTTTTGGTGTGTGCTAATTTCCTAGAATGTAAACTTTAAAGCAAATATTTGGTTCAAGTAAATGAGCAAAGCTTCCTTGGAATTAGAAGAATCACTGTGTTCCTTGTTATTTTGGACTTGTGTATGTGATAGAATTCCTCTACTTGTTAACTCTGCTGTAAAAACAAAAACAAAAACAAAAACAAAGAAGAGCCCAACAGCTTGAATGCCAGGACGAATGGTCATTGGCATTAGGGACCTGGGATAGAGGCAAACACTCCATCGGAAGAGGCTACTATACCTCTGTAGCACACTGTAGCACCTATCACCTGCACTAAATCTTTAACAGTAACTAATAAAACATTTGAAATAAAATCTCATTTTTTAATGTAAATTCTAACAGAACCAAAACAAGTGTGAGAGCCAAACTACATGCAATGAAGTCACACAACCGAGCTGCGGCCACCTCAAGGACCCCCATGATGTGCATCCTGGTGACCAGGTCAGTTAAAGACCCTTCACGCATTGGGGAGTTGTGGTTTTAAGTTCCCTGATAGCAAGAGCCAGGTGTAAATTTCCCTCCTTTGTGACTGTAGATCATCACCCGATAAGCAGACATTTTTAACCATATCAGAACTTTGATTGGATTGACTTACTGCAGGAAATGTTCAGCTACAATAGGGGTTTCAGTGGACAGAGAGAATATGGAGATGGCTATTTATAAGAGAGGCTAAAGCGCTAAGCTGTGGCAAGAGTAAGTCAGGCCCGTAACAATTTAGCTGCATGCAACCGGAAACAGTCACGGAGGGCAGGCTTCTGTCTGGAAATGTGGGATGATGAAGTACCAGGGAGAAGGGGTTACTCCTAAGCTCGGCCATGCTGAATAGCTTTCGGAAGGGAAGAGGTTAGTTCAGGGAAGATGTGGTTTGACTTAGGTGAGTGCTGGTCATTGGCAACCTTGGACAGGGTGGTGCTTTGCCATGGTTGGGATACAGGCAGACTGGAGAAGATGAGTTGGAGGTGAGAAAGTGGAAATCTCAGCGCTACGCTACTTTCCTAAGGCCTTGCACAGGAAGCAAAGAAAGCAAGGGTGAGGTGGGAGGAAGCCATCGTTTTAGGGATGGTGTGCTGGGTAGAGGGAGCATCTGCCCTTGCTTGAAGTTCGAAGGTGGTGTGACATCTGCATGGTCACTACTTCCTTGGAGCGTAAGCGATTCTTAACTTTTGACGTGCGTATCTGGTGACGTACGTGAAGCCTGCTGTGGTTGGAATAGCTGAAGCACAGTGTTTCTTGGGAGCTTCTTTGTGGGATAATTAATAAAGTTATGAGTTTTTATCTGCAGGTGCTTGTAGTTCGGTGCCATCACTAACACAGCAGTTGCAGGAAGATACGATGCCTGCATTTGAAAGTCACTCTTGTTTGTAAGGGTGTCTCTAGGACCACGGAACTTCCTTAAAGGTGGCTTACACTTGCGCATTCAGGCCGCACCCACAGAATAGGCTGTGGTTTTCGCTGATTTTGCAGAACTTGATCTCTAACTGGTCTTTTTTTTTTTTTTATTAAAGATTTATTTATTATTAGACACTGTAGCTGTCTTCAGACACAACAGAAGAGGGCGTCAGGTCTCATTATGGATGGTTGTGAGCCACCATGTGGCTGCTGGGATTTGAGCTCAGGACCTTTGGAAGAGCAGTCAGTGCTCTTAACAGCTGAGCCATCTCTCCAACCCCATCTGTTTACATGCCCTTCTGCTTAACTCGCAGGTGCCTGTCCCCATCTAGGGGCTGCCATTACCAGTGCAAAACAGCAGGCTTCTACCTCTGGGACTCCAAAATTATATCAGGTTTCCCAGAGCTAAAGAAGAGCTCAAGTCCCTAGGGTCTGACAGCTGTTTTCTTTCATCTCTATAGGATAGTATGAAACATTTCTACTTTAAGGAACTTATAAATTCCTCCAAGTCTGCAGTCTTTGGAAAATTACATTGAATACCTGTTGATATATGTATAGAAAATTAATAAAGTCTTTTTTGTCGAAATTTCCTAAAAAAAATAACACAGAATTAGATTAGAGGACCCACTTGGAAATAGAGAGATGGATGAAATAATTGATATCTTTGGTTGCTATATAACAATCATATTATCATGTGTGGCATTCACATTTGGTTGGAGTTAAACATAACAAAACCGTGAAGCTGCGTGATGTGTGTTCCTGGCTTGTCCCTTTGCTTCTGTCACTTGTTCTTCTACACTGTCAGTGTTATTAAGATAAGTGACTGACGGCCATCTCTTCAACATATATTTATTTAGTTCTTTCTATGGATATTCTTCCTCCCTGTTAATGGCCAGCAGTTTGCTTAAACCTAGAAGGACACAAGGCAATCCAGCAATTGCAATAGAATAAGATAAAGGTTATACGAGAAGGATATAAAATACTCTGCTGGTAGGCAAATGACTATCATAACAGAAGCTAGTCAGGGCATAACAAGTTCAGCAAGTCGGCAGAACATTTGTTAACCAGTATTCATCCAGCAGGCATATGTAGTAAACACCTATTTTGTACAAGGCACTGAGTATGGTGATAGACATTGGGAGCTATAAAATGGAGAGGCATTATTACATGATATTTACTATTAAGGAACAAGAAGTTGACACATTAATAATGTAGGATGTCTGGGGGCCAGAAAAGAGGAAATCATTTGAAATGTAAATAAAAAATATATCGAATAAAAAATGTAGGATATATATGCTATTTATTATAGTAATTATATATTAATTGAATATATTACATTAGTTATAGATATATTTATTATATATTTATATATTTAAGCAGTGAAGTAGGTATGGTTCAGGAATGCAGCCAAGCAGAGGGAGAATGACTGCTTGTGGTAGCAGTTTGAAGGAGGGCTGGAAATGTATTCACAGAGCTAAGAAAGGTGCTGCACCCTGGTGACCCCAGCACTTGGGAGGAAGAAGCAGGAGGATATTGAGTTCAGTGTCCACCAATGGGCTACGAAGTAAACTCTGGGCCAACTTGGGCTACCTAGAGAGACCTTGTCACAAACAAAGCAGAACAGGACAGGACAGAACCGAACTGAACAAGACTGCAAATGAGCACACCAGTCTTGTTCTGTTTTTTAGTGTACCTATGGTGCTGAAAAAATCCACAGTGTTGTGCTGGTCTGAAGCCGGCTAAACTCTATAGATTGGAGCAGGATTCTCAGCCACAGACAAAGCCTGGCCATGCCCCTCTCTTATACCATTTTCTCTGAACCTCAGTAGTATAGAATGACTTGCTTAACTGGACAACCAAGACAGACAGACAAACAGACAGACAGACAGGCAGACAGACAAAAAACATTGTCTAAAATGTCCTGATAAGACTATAAAATATAAGAAGTATATATAAGAATATAAGAAGTATAGAGATATCTGTTCACTTGTTCTTAAATTAGAAGTGAGAAATAGTAGCACATCTGTGCCTTCCCACTTGATGCGTACGCATTTCACATGTTCTTCTCATTAGTCTATTTAGAGTCGAGATGTATAATCTGACTTACTTTCTGGAATACCTGCTACTAGGGTGCAGCCTTTCATGTGAAAATTTAATGCTTCACATTTATTGTCTAAAATAAAATACAAATAAAGAAGTATACACTACTACATGGTTTATAAATACCATCAAACAACAATAGGTAATATTGAAAATAGACTATGCATTTCAGACTAAAATGAATTCAAGTGGGAGTACATCTTTTATACAACAATGACAGGACCCACATGATGAAGGGGACGCTCAGCCATCTAGTCTTCCATTTGATTTACTTGCTATTCCCCAATGGATTGGTTACCTCCAGCTTGGCCAAACTGTTTAGAGAAGAGTCTGTTGAATGGATGAAGCAGTTCTTGTCCCTCCTTCTGGAATACTGAGCAGGGAGCCTGGTTTCCATCCTCCCGGTTTAATAGCATTCTGGTAAAAACCTATCTAGCATATAAGTCCATCAGATATTCACTTGATTCTCCAATTAGGCAAGACTCCAAGAACTAGAAATGAAGTTAGCTTCACAAATACAGAATGATAGGTCCGTATAAGGAAGCAGATGCAGGATTAGACTTGGTACAACAAATAGAGGAGAAGGACAAGGAAAATCCATTATAAGCAAAATGTGAATCAATAATTCACTGCCAAAAGTGTCCGTACCACAGTAAGTGTGGCCTGTACTGTTTATGTCTATATGTCAATGGTCTGCATGCTTTAAGAACCGTAAAGGCGAGCTGGAGAGCCTTCGATGGCAGTCCAAATGACAGTAAGGAAGAGACTAGGGGCTGGGGTGATGTTCAGCGGATAAAGCATTTGGTATGTAAATGTGAGGACCCCTTTAGAGCTTGGATCCATGGCATTCACATAAAAGTTTGGTGAGCTTGGTGGCCACTCACAATCCCAGAGTGCAGGAGGAAAGCACGGGGCAAGCTGATTAGCTTCCCTGGTCAAGATGCAGGCTCCTGGCTTGGCAAGAGGCCTGCCTCGGTGAATAAAGGGGAAGGCATATGGGGAACAGCCAACATCTATCTATCTATGGCTTTCATGTGCCTGTGTGCTCACACAGGAGAGTACACACACACACACACACACACACACACACACACAGAGAGAGAGAGAGAGAGAGAGAGAGGAGAGAGAGAGAGAGAGGAGAGAGAGAGAGAGATCTGTGAACACATGCATACTCATTCTAAAAAAAGAAAAAAAGCATTTAGTTTGAAATTTTACGGTAGACCAAGGGGAAAAACATAAGTTGAAAGGCGGCAAGTATAAACGCTTTTAAGCACAGAAAGAGATTTCATGACGAGATGGATCTTAGTCTTTTCTATATAGAGGAAGAGGGAAAGTGGGTCTGTGAAAACAGACGTTTTTAGTGGACTGTAAGGCTGACAAGTATAAGAAAAGCCAAGGACAGTAGTAGAAAACTTGACTTATTTTCTCCTTATGATCTAAGAGATCCATTTGCTTGAAAAATATTTAGTTGCTGGCTGGTTATCTGCCAGCTCTGTGACTGTAATTCAAAATTTGGCCAACAAGGCTTTGAAATTTCATTTGTTGTAAATGTAAAGAGGAGCTATACGTCATTATTATTTATGAGATTTCTGTAAGAGATACAGTAGAAAGAATTAATTTTATTATCAGTTTATTAATTGGCTCAGAGTTTCTCTATGGTTCCTCTCTTTTCGTGATATTGGTCATTTCCTCTTGCGTGGGTTTATTTGATTAGGGGAAAGAGAAACCTCGAGGACCGTTGCAGGAGAGTGAGCAGACTGGTTGATCTCGTGCTTATTGTTTGGCTGTGATAATTTGACTTTAAAGTTCACCATAAGGGATTGCAGCCAGGTCTGACGAGGTTCACTTGATCACTGAAATGTAATTTTAAAAATAAAGATATTATTTCACCTCCCATTCTCCTGCACTATTTCCATTTTATTTTTATTCTAGTTACATTTGATGACGGCGTTATGCCTGATACAACCTGAAGGAGGGGGGGAGAGGAGGGGTTGCTCTTTTGTTCTTTTGTTATCAGTGTGGGACAGATGTGGCTGCTGCCTTGAGCAGGAGGCAGCTAGGGGAAGCCTCTCATTACAGAAGAGCAGGGACATCCCACTGGGACAGCCCTCTGCCCTCACTCAGTAACTGTGAGACACGTGATGAACAGGCCAAGCGATGTAACATCAAACACAGGGCTCTGCGGGTCCTACCATAGAATGCAGGGCTCGGCAAACAGTGTATGCTTTTGTGCTTCTATCTTTCCTCCCATTTCTTTCTCTAAGACAAAATATATGTATTTTATCTAAGCTTACTAAGTGTGTTTGGGGGTAGTGACAATGACATGGAACGAGCATGTGGTCAAGTTCTAGCTTAACACCTCTACGAACTTAGTAACATACCTTATCGCTAAGACCTGCTCAAACCAAAGCACCAGCCAACAGGAATGCTAGTGCCCCTCTTCAGCGGATGAAAGCCTTAAGTGTTAGTAGGACTCCATTGTATAGTTCTGCTTAGTGAGCTTTAGCTATACACACTGTAAGACATGTGCAATGTGAATCATGTTTATTTTTTTTTAATTTTTTTTATTCGATATAATTTATTTACATTTCAAATGATTTCCCTTTTCTAGTCCCCCCACTCCCCGAAAGTCCTGTAAGCCCCCTTCTCTTCCCCTGTCCTCCCACCCACCCCTTCCCACTTCCCCGTTCTGGTTTTGCTGAATACTGCTTCACTGAGTCTTTCCAGAACCAGGGGCCACTCCTCCTTTCTTCTTGTATCTCATTTGATGTGTGGATTATGTTTTGGGTATTCCAGTTTTCTAGGTTAATAACCACTTATTAGTGAGTGCATACCATGATTCACCTTTTGAGTCTGGGTTACCTCACTTAGTATGATGTTCTCTAGCTCCATTCATTTGCCTAAGAATTTCATGAATTCATTGTTTCTAATGGCTGAATAGTACTCCATTGTGTAGATATACCACATTTTTTGCATCCACTCTTCTGTTGAGGGATACCTGGGTTCTTTCCAGCATCTGGCAATTATAAATAGGGCTGCTATGAACATAGTAGAGCATGTATCCTTATTACATGGTGGGGAATCCTCTGGATATATGCCCAGGAGTGGTATAGCAGGATCTTCTGGAAGTGAGGTGCCCAGTTTTCTGAGGAACTGCCAGACTGATTTCCAGAGTGGTTGTACCAATTTGCAACCCCACCAGCAGTGGAGGAGTGTTCCTCTTTCTCCACACCCTCTCCAACACCTGCTGTCTCCTGAATTTTTAATCTTAGCCATTCTGACTGGTGTAAGATGAAATCTTAGGGTTGTTTTGATTTGCATTTCCCTAATGACTAATGAATTTGAGCATTTTTTAAGATGCTTCTCCGCCATCCGGAGTTCTTCAGGTGAGAATTCTTTGTTCATGTTTATTTTTTAAAGGGAGAAAAACCTGAAGTATTTTTTTTTTTTAGGTCTTTTGAATTGTCTCTACATAAAGAAAATATCTTGATAGGTTTGGTCTAGGCATGAGATGAAGTGTACGAAAAGTCAATGGTATGGGCTGAATACAAGAAATTCAGTGGGTCAGGGAGTGGGGGATGCAGTTGCAGAACATTCTGCTGCGTGCTCACTGAGGCCTTGGTTAGTTGTCTGCAGAAGAGTGAGAACCCGCAGATGACTTCCTACAGAGGGCTGCGGTCAGAGTTGAGGTCAATGATCTAGATAAAGATATCTGTGAATGTCAAGTGTACAACCCAATAGAGTACCAGTTTTCCTCCTCATTGGGAAATTGAATTCTGGGTTTCCCAGGGGGGTTAAAATGGATTCCAGAGTAATGAAATATCAATTCCCTTCGTCTCTTGAGTCCTTCTCTGTAGTCCTCATTCTCACATTTACTCCTTCAAGTGTTAGTCTGAAGGAATTCTGGACCCACATGTAGACTCTTAATAGTATTGAGCCCTGAAAATGGTCTGTATAGTATTTGTATAAGCCACAGTTTCTCAGTTAAGGTGGTAATATGTCTATTAAATATTACTCCAAAATAGCTCCTTTTATTTTGCAAGGTCAGTGTTACCAGTGGAAGATTTAGAATTCTTTTAAGGAGAAGGAAGGTACTCTTTTCCAGTTAAATGGTTCTTGTTTGTTTATATTACCCAAGCAACTAACAGGCTATGTTCTTCAGCTGGTATGGACTCAAATCCATACAGACAGTTATCTTCTGAAAATATCTATTAGCATCTTTCATTTGAAACATTCTTACAGTTCTATCAAAGGAATTGAAGTTTGAAGGTAGTGAGTTTTTGAAGAGACTTCCAGTTGACATTTGATACTCCATAAAACAATTTCTAGTCGAGTGGAAAACATCCACACATTCCCAGGATCATCATGCCTCAGTGGACAAGAGCTCAGACTGCTCACGCAGAGGGTCTGATTTCAGTTTCCAGTATCCATGTCTGATGGTTCGTAACCCTCTATAATTCCATCTCTAGGGATCTGAGCCCTCTGTTCCCTATGGGCAGCCCCACATGTCTCCTCCCCACATTCACAAAATGTAGGACAAATCTTTAGAAAAACAGATCACTAATGTGTTAGTGATAATCAGGGATGAGGAAAGCACCAAAGCCTCTAGGAAAACAGGATTTCATCCAGCCTTGACTTTTGTGGGAAAATGTGTGCTCTGCATGACTGAGCCTATGCTGGAGCCAGAGCCCTGGAAACCACAGGTAGAGTTTAAACTGTATTCGTAGGAAGAAAACACTGAAATTAGGCAAAGTGATTTGGCTGTGGCCACTAATTCAGCTAGTCTAGTCGAGCATCCAGGAAAGGCATTGTGGTGTGTTCAGTGATGCATCCTGTGGAGCAAACCCTGAGCTCAGAGTCTCCAGTGGCATAGCAAGGAAAAAGAGCTCTCCAGGGTATTAGATTCCAGACATCTAGAACTTACGACAAAGTTTTTCATTTACCATCAAATGCTAACAGTGTTATCATCACATGCCTCCTCATTATTTTGAAGAAGGGAACTTACTTTCTCTCATAATAATGTCTGGAGTCTGAGACGTTTTTGTGTCCAGTTTCACATCTGGTAAGATAGAAGTTATCCTCATTAAGACCCTTGCTGAACATTATGAATAATTCCACCAAACAATGCAACTGGGGATGTTAAAAATCTAATCAATGAATGTTTTATTGTTGGAGGGTAGTTTCTGAGTTAGAGGAGTCTCTCACTACCCATTTGTTACTAGTTTGCTATCGACAGCCTCCAGCTGTCTAGCCGGATGATTCTCTCTTCTATCTTGCCTAGCCACTGCTCCAGGGATGCTCAGGGCTCCGAATGACAAGAGCATCATCAAGTCCTTGTCAGGGTTCCCAGGCTTGCCGGATGACCCTGCAGTGTCTGCCAGGGCTGTATTTCCAGTGGTTCGTGTAACTGTAGCTATGCTTCATTAGCTAACAGAATGGAATGAATAATTTGCTGTGAATGATTTTTTTTTAAATAAGAGGGAACAATGCTCCAACTCAAACAGAAGGCTTAGCTTATGTGCCAGAATAAGAAGACCCTGAAGGTGGGGTGAATTTGAGGATGAGGATTATGGGAAGAGACAGGGAAATCAAGGCAGGGGTTCTTGTATCTTAAATGTCCACGAGACTAGCCAAGAAGAAGAATCTGCTGTTTGCACCTCTCAGAGGTAGTAGCCAGATTAAACAAGTAATAGCCAAATAAGTTTGACCTGTCTGCAATCTACTCAACTGGTCAGGAAACACACATTGCATGTCATTTGTCCAGAGTTGTCAGTAAGAAAATATCAATGAGAAAAGCCTGACCAATGAAAAGGACCCTTCCTCGGGGTAGTTCTAACTTTCCTAGGTTAAAGTAAAAATAGGAATAGAAATTTTCAATGAGAAGAGGGTATCTCTTTCTATAAGTCCTTGAAGGCAAGTATTGTATTTTGATTATTTTTGTATCTCTAGAATGGAGAACAGAACCCGGCTCTCAGCACTGCCCAGAGGTGTTTGCCGAAGGCATTATCGACCTGTTTCTGAGCACATCTGGGAAGTGAGGATATTACTTCACTCATTTTGCCCAATGGCATCCATCTTTCCTTTAGCCCAGTTCTGGCTTAAGACAGCTTGTTAGAGAAGTTGTTTGAGCATCTCTCCTGGATTATGAAATTCATTTTCTTACATTAATATTTAAAATGTTAACAAGATATCTGAGAATCATGTGGAGAGGTGCAAAGGTTTTCTGGGGGTTATCCACGAACTAATATCAAATATCCAGCAGACTAAATGTTTCAAACTTTCAAAACTCAACCTAATTTCTAGGTTAGGTTGACATTTACTTTTAAAAAACAGATTTTTTTCTATCATTGTAGATGCTATAAGTTAGTGGAAGGGGAAAAGAAAACAAAAAAACAACCAACAAACTAAAGTATCAAAAACCCCAAACACCCACAAAAACAAACAAACCAAAAAAAAAAACAAAAACCAAGAACCAAAACCAATAACAGTAGTTTTAACTCAAAATAAAGAGTTATTAGAGTTAGGGAGTAACTAGGGGTATAATACTTGCATAGCATACACAAAGTCTTGGGTTTGATCTTATTATTGAAGAAAATAAAACTACTTACCAAAGGTGCAGATTTCCTTTGGGTTGTCCTAGATTTATCTATAAGGGGGGAAAAAGCAGATATTAGGCAAGTACTAACTTTGTGATCAGTGCAGCCAAGAAGTGGAGTAGTGCTTAGAAAAGGAGTTTGCTATAGTTTGTCATTGTTAGACAATTCCACTTGAGGGGTAGTGGGTAAAGCACTTGCCACAAATGTTGATGACCCAAGTTCAATTTCTTGGACCCACAATGGAAGGAGACAACTGACTCCCAAAAAATGTCCTTTGACCTTCATATACACTTTGTGGCATGGTCCCCAGTAATATTAAATACATATAAACATTAAGAAAGAAAATCTTTGCTTGGTACTTTAAAAGAATCAAGTCAGTTTTAAGATGCAAGGGCAACAGATTGTAGGGAGGATAAAGGCAAGAGGAAGAGATCATTTTTATCTTGGGAGTTTTCACTTCCTACCAAATTAGGATGTGATGCTTTTCCTAGATGCTCTGGGGTCCTTTCTTTTAAGAGATATGTAATCATACATTGTGTTTTAATTCAATATGTCTCCCCATTTCCCCATATAGATGGCTTTGAGAAAAATATTTGGAGGCATAGGGTTTTTTTTTTTTTTTTTTTTTTTTTAGCACTTGCTACAGAGATTTGAAATTTATTCTGAGAATACTAGGGACTCAAAAAGTAGCTCCTGAGGAATAAATGCACAGCTGTCTAGAGTTCAGATGGGAGCACAGAACAAGAAAGCTTAGCTTGTTGGGTCTAGTGGTTTGTATCTGGGAGGAAAGTGATGGAGCATTGGAAGTGAACGCAGTCCATTGGATGTATTTCTAAAGCAGAAAAGCAAGGAGACACAAAATGCTGAGTTTCCGGGACATGAGCTGCGGGACGAGGAAAGGGAAGCGTGATCAATTCAGGCCTAGTTGACTATCTCTGCCCAGGTTGGTTGGTTAAGCCCACAGCATTTGTGTAACTGACAGAATTGTTTCCTAGATCTGAATTACTGTCACACCACCATGTTGCTTCATTATTTAGCCTTTGTTGGTGACCTTGATAAAAATGAAATTCTTCCCTTTCCCAGATCTTCCAACACCTGTTTTCCAGTATTTTCTTAAAAGTAGGAAATTAAAAGCAAAGGTGACCACATTAGGTTCTGTCTGAGAGTAGAGCCCTGATCTTTTAACTGGATTGATCATTCTGTGAGTCATCTTTTCTCCTACTTTTCAATATAAGTCTATTGATTTGGCAGGGAAAGAAAAGGCAGAAAATGATGAGCCTGCCATCAGTCTTGATTCAACAAGAAGCAGGATGCAGTGCTTCTTGTTTATCTGTTGCTGGACCTAAGCTGGCTCAGGTACTTTGGAAGATGGACCATTATTTCCCATCACTATGTATAAAACATGATTTATTTAATTTTGCATGTGTATGCGTGTGTGCATACCTGCTTGTCTGTATGTGTTCCACATGTGTGCAGATGTGCATGGATGCCAAGGAGGATATAGATTCCGTGGCTCAGGAATGACAGGTCTTTGTGTGCTGTTTGAGTGCCGAGAACAAAACCAGGGTCTTCTGCAGAAACAGGAAGTGCCCTTAACCATTGACCCATTTCTTTAGTTATACTTTTATTATTCTTTTCATTTTTTTCTTCCTGTTGTATGGCACAGGGCATGTGAAGGAAACACATATTTTCTTCTTAGACATAGAGAAGCACAAAGGACAGTTTAGTATCATAGTGCAGAAATACAGAACAGCCTACAGTCTTTGAAATGCCCCATCAAGGAGAGAATTTTCTGTGTTTGGGTAACTCTTATGGGGAAAAATGTCTGTCCATACCACACACAGTTCTGACAAAAGACCAAAGAAACAGTCTTAGCAGGTATTGTTTGCTGAGTCAGTGAGTTTATTGGGGTTGCCTGCAGGCACACATAGAAGAGGTTAAACATTTGAGCATGCATGCTCCTAGGTAGCTATATCGTGGAATGGCCTACACCAGTGTGGGTGATGGCTCTGGACAGCTGTCCCTAGAATTCCATGTTCAACTTGCAGGCACCTCTACCAATGACCTCAGCAGACATTTGCTATTTATATACCTGGAAGAAGTTGTGTCTCCTGAGTCTCAAAGGTCTCATGAACTTCCTGAGTCCTGTGTGTTTCTCCTGCTCCCAGGAG
Source organism: Apodemus sylvaticus (assembly GCF_947179515.1). Taxonomy (NCBI): domain Eukaryota; kingdom Metazoa; phylum Chordata; class Mammalia; order Rodentia; family Muridae; genus Apodemus; species Apodemus sylvaticus. Next base: position 35,344,703 of record NC_067475.1, read on the forward strand.
GAAATTCATCAATCCAAAGGAAACATCCTCTATGATGGCCCCCATCCAATATGTTCTTCTGTACCGTGACCTTCTCACCACATCCCCCAAGGGGGACCCTATTTCTTCAACCCTTGACTTGGAGTGTACCATTTGACTGCTTTGGCCAATAAAACAGCAGAGCTTTGTATGACCTGGCAGCTTCCGTTGTATACCTCTTGGAAGCCAGCTGTCACAGAGGTGTGCAGTTACCTTGGAATCACTAAGCAGAGAGAAGCACAGGCCATGTGGAGAAGGACTGAGGGGTGAACTGACATTTAGGTAAGAGCAATGAGGAGAGTTAATAGGATCCACTGCAGAGGTGGCCCAACACACACATGAATCACAATGACCACCATAGTAGATCCCGGCCTGAATCATGGGCCTACACACTTGTGAGCAAAATGACAGTGTTACTTGATTGAGCCAGTAAGTTTATGACATAGTTTGTAACAGTAGTGGATAAATGGATTAGTATCAGTCTTGATTGATGGGAGATAGAAATTAGATAGTAAACTAACTTTTCATTTTGACCAAATCTTAAATGGGAAGAAGAGTAGTGGGCCATTATTAGTGTGGTAGTTTGAATGAAGACAGCCCTCAGAGGCTCATAAGGAGTGGCATTATTTGAAAGGATTAGGGGGTGTGGCCTAGTTGGAGGAGTGTGTCTCTCAGGTGGACTTTGAGGTTTCAGAAGCTCAAACCAGGTTCACGTGTCACTCTCTCTTCCTGCTGCCTGTGGATCTGGACGTAGAACTCTCAGCTATTTCTCTACCTGCAAGTCTGCCTGCGTGCTGTCGTGCTTCCCACCACGGTGATAATGGACTAAGTTTCTGAACTGTAAGCCAGCTCCTTAGAAATGCTTTCTTTTATAAGAGTTGCGCTGGCCATGGTATCTCTTCACAGCAAAAAGACTCTTAACCAAGACAATTAGTTATTCATTCAGAGGAGTAAAATTGCAAACTGATTTTCTTTACTACACAATATCTATTTTTATTCGAACTATTTGTTTCAAGACTGAAGTTATATGTTTATCATGGGTTCCCTACCATTCTCCATGGGAAAGGGTAATAATTTAAAAACACTTGCTTACCTCCACATCAATTCCCTTTGACCTCTTCTGCTCTGATCACCATACTTCAGAAATCCCTTCCCTAATCTTTCAGTGTTTTGCATCTTTGGAGGAAACATTGTCCTGTTATCTCCCTGTTTCTTTTGCTTTCTTCTTTTTAATTTTTATTTTGCTCTTATTTATTTGTTTGTTTAATTTATTTATTGTTGAGAAAAGAACTCTTGCAGTCCAGGCCAGCCTAGGACTCACTCTGTGTAGCGTGACCTGGAATGTCTGACACTTCCTTTCTCGGCCTCTGGAGTGCTGGGATTACAGGCAGGTACCACCATGCACACTCAGGATCAGAACCAGGGCTCTGTGCATACAAGACGTCCACCCGAGCTGCACCCCAGTCTTCCATTCTGTGTTTCTAATGTCCATGAAATGGCTTCTTGACCTTTTGCTGAAGGTCAAGTGTAATTCCTAAAACATTTCTATCTGGGGCTTAGTGACTTACATAGTTTTCTTCTTAGCCTGAATACATCTGAGCCACTTTAGGGCCTCAGTTGGCCACATTTGAAAAGTTCCGAAGTCCACTTTAACACCTACTAGAAGACATGGACACTGGATTCAGATGAGAAAAACTTATGATGCGCAACCTTGAATAAATAACCTAACCTAGTGGATTCCGTTTTACTGCATGTTGAACAGGGAGTGGGTATTGGGCTTGATAGTCTGCACTGGTTTTTTATTTGTGTTTGTTTGTTTGTTTTGATGTCAGGCTTGCTTTGTTCTCACACATCTTTTAAAATATGATTTGTACTTTTATAGAAATTAAATGTGGAGGCTATGTCAGCAGCGCGTATGCTAGGTTTTAATCAATGGACACCATGCCTCTCTTTATAGCTTAGAGGAAAAAGATTTTCACCATATAGCAAAACTCACTTACAATTACAAATATTTACAGGGATAGTTGAGCCGTCCTGGAATAATGTCTGTCAAGGACACAACCTGCTTCAGAGTCCCTCTCCTTTGCACCTACAGGGAAACCCAATTAGAGCATCTATTTTCAAGAACTCATATCACCAGAGACTGAAGTTACACTAGAGCAGGCAAGTAACAGCATGCCCTAAAAAACTGACCTAGCCGGGAAGGTGCACATGGAGAGAGAGCTCACCCACATTCTGCGAACTGTGAACGTCTACATCCAGTCTAAAGCAGTCTGGCTGATATTTACATAAAGGGAGACTCAGCTGATTTCAGTAATTATGGTCTTGGAGGTGAGGTGGAATGCTCAAACTGAGGTGGAACTCAGGCATGGGTTCTGAAGGCTTTCCTTATAGGTCTAAAAGGTCAAATTTGAAGCCAAGTGCCTATTTGGTACATCTTAGGTCTGACTGGAATAACATGAAAACAAGCTAACTGACTGTTACTGATATTGCTTTAGATCCATACTGCTGGGTTTGGTGATTTCACGCCTGCCACACAAGTAGGATGGCTATACTGTGGCAGGAAGATCAAAAGTTTGAGGCTCACTGATGTGGGTATCTGGGGAGTCGCAAATGTTTCAGAGTCCTGTTCTCTCCTTTGCTAAATGAAGTGGATTTCAAAGATGTCTCCTTGAAGTGACAGACTAGTGAGTGCATCTGTCCACTCCATCACTGCTTTTTTCGTGTCTGTCTAGAAAGGCAGCAGCAATCTACTCGGGGACCCGGTTTCCGACCCTGCTCCCATCAGGATAGGGCATGCTTCATAAGTGCATCAGAAGCAAAGGTTTATATCCTTTCGATTATCTAAGAAGAGTTGGCCATTCGCTGTACTCATTTAAATAAGAAAAAAGGGTTCCTCGGTTTCAAATAATCACAGATCAAGTTTGACTCAGACTTTATCCATACGAAGATGCCCGTGGTCAGGCTCCCCCGGCAGTAGTGTGAGTCTCTGACTTGGTTTGGGTATCTAGAGAGTAGCAAATGTTTCAGAGTTGTGTTCTCTCCTTTCTTAAATGAAATGGATTTCGAAGATGTCCCCTTGCAGGCCTCTCTGGCTCTCCAGGCAGATCACTTCCCTCTCACTTCTCACTTCCTTTTGAATGGTGACAGTGACTGTAGCACTTTTAATGGTGACAGGCTAATGAGTGCATCTGTCCACTCCATCACTGTCATCTCTCCCAGGATGCTGTTAGAGACTCAGACACGGCTCTTCACACTCTTCAGCTCAGCTCACATTCAATAGCTACCTCTAATGAACACTCGTCTGAAAGTGGTTCCCACACGCAATTCATTTCCTTCCCTGTCAAATTGCTGCATATGGCTTTTCTGGTTAATAGCTGCTTTTCTTGCTACTGTGAGAAAATGTCTGCTAAGAAGTAATGTAAGGGAGGAAATCATTTATTATTGGTTCCAGGTTCGAGAGGACAAAGGTCATCATGGTGACCTATGTCACTATGGATGACATAGCGGCAGAAGTGGCCCTAGGCTAACATTGCAACTTCCTCAGATCTTGGGATTAGGAACCAGAGAGTAATTCTGAGCCAAGATGTAAATTTTAAAATCCACTTTCTCTTTTGAGTCTCTACATCCTAAAGATTCCGGAATATTCCAATCTCCATAAGCTATCAGGGCTGTGTTGCCCCTTGCGTCACAAGGTGTAAACCTTAAGGTATCATGCATGGGCATTGTGTTAGTTTGGGCTGCTATGAAAAAATGTCACAGACAGGATAGTCTACAGAATTTATTCCTCATAGTCCTGGAAGATGGGCACCAGCAGATCTGTAGTCTTGATGTGGGCCTGCTCTCTGATACGTTTGTCTCTGAATCCACAGAAAGCTGAGGGGAAAAGTGGCCTTCTCCTGTCGTTTCTTAAAAGGATACTAAGCCCACAAAGGTTCCACCTCAAAGCCTGTTCTGCAGTAGTTTATGGGATAACTTGAAGACTCTCGCATAGTTTCCAGAAGAGATTGACCCAGTAGACCAGGTCAGGAAAATTCCTCTCTCCCTAATGTCTGAAGTCATTATCTAATCCAGGTTGGTTCTAAAAAAAAAAGTGGATGGAGAGTGACATGTCTCCTGCTCATTTGGGACTTCCATCTCCTTCTCGTCCATCTTCCCAGTCCTCCAGGGCCCCCCAACGCCTTCAACCTCAAACTCAACCACTGTCTTGGCTCTTCAGCTTGCAGAAGGTTATCTTTTGGGACTTCTTGGCCTTCAGAATTGTTTGAAATAAAGCTGATAACCATAATAAATCTCTCCTATTTCTAGAAACTCCATTGGTTTTATTCCCTAATGTACATCTCCAAAGGCCCCGGATCTCAGCACACTTAGCTTTTCAATATTGCAAGTCTGAGGATCTCCACCATTCAGGCATAAGAGATAGCTACATGGACCAGCAGTAGGAAGGAGACAGGTGATATGTAGTCACACATGGTGATGTCTGAAGGCCAAGGACTTGGTCATCAGAGGACACACACCCACACAGCTCAACTGAGAAGGTTACTCTTCCCAGTGTCTATCGGTCATATAGTTCTTCATTTTTATATGTCAGAACTTTTAATTAAGTTGTCAGTCTCTCTCTCTCTCTCTCTCTCTCTCTCTCTCTCTCTCTCTCTCTCTACCTCTCTCTCCTTCTTTTGGTCTACCTTGGGCACCCCTGGTTTGTGCTTCTATACCTTTAAAGAGAGATGCTCATAGTTTCCTGATAATTCTCATCTTTAGATTGTGAGTTCTTCTAGGGAAAAGGTGGTTTAATTCATGCTGGGGCTCCAACTGCGCTGTGCACACCTCAGCATTTGATGCCCTTCACGCAGCAAGTACCTGTTGAATAGCTAAGGGGGTAAGTGAAGGGTATTAAGGGGCAGACAAAGAGGCCTGAAAGTTCAAAGGAGAGAGAAGAGCTACCTCATCCTGGTGTTGATGATGAAACCGGGAGCCAGGGAAACCCAGAAGCTCCCCTGCCTGGTCCGTCAGCTTCAGGGTGGATATACTCGTGTGTAGATCTTCGGGTCATCTCTAAAAGAGGAACAGTGCAGAACAGGGTGATGGAAGAGCAGGAGGCAATTCAGGACAGGCCCTGGAGGTGGGCAGCTTTGGAGCTGGAAGCACAACAGACACCAGGGGCTTTGTGACTGGGAATTTTGAGGTGAAGTTTCTCTTTGTTTACTCCTGTTCCCTTTGCTATGTTTCTCCCATTGAAAACACAACCTCAAACCAAGATGTCTTAGAGAGCATCTTGAAAAGGCCATGCCTTACTTATGAGACAGGTACAGTTAGTGACTTCTCTTGTGAAAAACTATATGAGAAGCAACCTAAGGAGTGAAGGGTTTCTTGGGGCTCACAGCTTGAGGGACCTGCCCATCATGGCAGAGAGGATGCTGTGCTGAGGGGAGAGAGCTGAGATGTGCTGAGGGAGATAGCTTGGCAGCAGGTACATGAGGCAGCCCTCACAACTCACATTGTCCACCAGTCAGAAAGCAGAAAGACATGGGGTCCCTGCTTATCCTGCGGTCTTCTGTAAAAGCCTGGTTCAAATTTTCAGACCACAGATGGCACCAGGCACATCCAGGGTAAGTTTTTCTACGTCATCTAATATGCTCTAGAAACACCTTCATAGACATGCTCAGAAGTTTGTCCCAGGTTGATTTTAAATTCTGTCAAGGGACTGGGGTGATGGATCTGTAAGAGTGCTTGCTCTACAAATGTGAGGACCTGAGTTCAAATCCCCAGTACCAAAGCCAAACAGGTCTTGAGGTCTCAGCGCTGAGGGAGCCAATCCTGAGAGCTCACTGGTCAACCAGCCTAGTCCGAGTGGTGAGCCTCCAGTGTAGTGGGAAACCCCTTTCTCAAGACAGCAAGTCAGAGGATGAGAGAGGAAGACACTCTACAAATTTCTCTGGCCTTTGCATACTCATGCATGGCCACTTCTGCCTAGGAATTTTCACATGGAAACACACTGTACACACTCATTCTGTCTGTCTGTCTCTAACACACACACACACATACACACATATGTACACACACATACGCACACACCATCAAACTGACAAGATAAAACATCAAAGGTATCCACTCTAAACCTATGTATTCTCTGTACGTCAAGAAGAGTCCACAGTGATCAACCCAGTGACTTCCAGCAGCAGAAAAAAGTGGCAAAGAATTTATCCAGGAAGAGGGCCAGGAGGAAAAAGAGAGTGGACAGGAGCTGATCTGAGAACACGATGCCACAGACGTGTGAGGCCCCTTCCTCGTGCCTCTACTCAGTGGCGTTTCTCTGTGTGCCTCCTCTGCCTGTCCTTTAATTCCTTCCTTTCTAATCAGGCCAACGGCTTAAGTCCAGGAAATAAGATCCGCTTCTCACCGCTCGCTCCGAACTTTAACATAAACTGAGAGTGTCACTCACAAAACAGTCTAAAGAGAGAACAGTTGGGGTTGGCTACCATTGTCTAGCTTTGGTTAAAAGCAGCTTCACAATTTCCGTGCCTAACACTCTGGAGAAAAAGTTTTCCATGCCATGTGATATCAGTAATAGAAGAAGAATGGGCTCCGTACACTAACTCAGACCCTACCTTAGCCCTTCTCAGTCTCTGACTCTTCTACCTCATAGGTGAGCGTTTCCTCTGTGTTCAACCGCAAATGGGCAATGAGCACAGAAAACTATATGGGTGGGCGTTGCTGGCAAGCCCTGCAGGTGACAAGCAAGTCTCTTTACACTGTACAGGGTCGAGCCAAATCTCATCACTGGAATCAGTCATAGTGAGACAGGAGACTGTGGTTGCAGTGGCTATGTAGGGTGGTCACAGGAAAGCAGGCGAAACTGTACGACACAGAATAGTGGGACATTATAACGACTCCTCTCACAGTTATAAAAACTGAAGTCCAAAATCAAGGAGTCATCCAGGAAGGACGGGGTCTGAGAATGTAGCATGGTTGCTAGAGTCCTTTCCCAGCATGCACCGGGGCCCTGAGTTTGATCCCCAGCCCAACATAAGACTGGGTGTTTTAATCCTAGCATTCAAGACGTAGAGGCAAGAGGATCGGCAAAGAGTTCAACATAATTTTTTGTTGGAAATCGAATTTCAGAGCATTCTGAGCTGCATATGACCTTGCTATAGAGAGACAGAGAAAGAGACAGAGAAGAGACAGAAAAGAGACAGAAAAGAGACGCGGGGGGGGGGGAGGGGTAGGAAGGAAGGAGGGAGGGAAAGCTAGAGTGGGAAGGGTAATAGTTAGGTCATCTTTCTGAAGCTTTGAAGGACACCTCTCCACCCCCACTGAGTTCTTGTGTCTGCTGACATTTCTTGACATTCCTTCCCTTGCAGTTTCTCCAGTTTCTGCCTCTGTCCCTGCACGCCTCCTTACTCATGTGTCTCTGTGTAGTCCTCTCTTCTTCGAGGACATGGACATTACTATAACCTGTAGTAGATAAGGACTTACTCTGATCATCATGTCTTCATCTAAAGGTGACCGGAACTGTAAACACCTAGTTTCCAAATTCAGCCACACCCACACACGTATGAAGACATTGATTGAGGGATAGCTTTGCTCAAGTAGTGGTGCACCTGTATGGTGCCCCCAGAGGAAAAACAGACTGGTGAACTCCTGTCCAGTTTGCTACATTGTTAAAGGTTTCAGTCCCCCCCACCACCACCCTGCCCCCCAGTTCTCAAGCGCTTCATTGAGAATTTTACAGAACTGAATCTTTTGAACATTGTTTCTATACAAATGCATTTGTAACATCAGACAGCTGTGACTCACAAATGAACTTTGGAAGGTGATCTGTCTCACAGGCAGAACTGCTCGTTCTTTGTGCCACTCCAAAAAAAAAGTCGGAGTTAGATTTTTAAAACACTATTATTTCTAACGGTTTAATAAAATAGAGCAGGCACACTAAAATTAATATAAGCACCTATAAATTTCCATGCCCTTAAAGAGAATGTGGCATAAAACCAATCAAGACCTCATCCTTTCCCTACCGACTTGGGTTGCCCACATGTGACTGGTTTCTGCTCCTGGCATTTTCCATCTTAGCCTTTGCCTGTCTCCTTCACTGTATAAAGTGGCTGCTTTTCATTGAAGTTAGTCATGATTTAATAAAAGCATAGTGGATTTGGACCAGAGGAATGTCATCTCTAGGTTATATTAACTTTGTTACCTTGGGCAAATCACCCAAGCTGCCTGTGCCCTGGTTTTCTTACTCATATTGGAATTAAAATGAGTCTTCTTCCTTTGTGGTTCTGAGAATCCCATAAAAAATCACTAAACAGTTATTGTGTGCATGGCTATGGATGTTTAGGTGCAAAAAAGGAAAAATGGAGAGCCCTGTGTTCCTGGAGCTTCTATCCTGGAAGCAAACAAAAGAGGAATTTATAAATTATAAATGGTTATAGATTTAAGTAAGGTGTTATTACCATTCTCCTGAATTCATGAGCTCCAACTTACAAATATGCTTTAAAATCTTATTTGAAAAGTTTTACAGCTTCTAGATAACAAGAACATGAATGAAAAACACACCAACAAAACAAAACAAAACACCCTAAGATTTGAAATCCTCTACCCTGCAGCAATTTTGCTATAAACTAAAACTCATGGTAAATATTGAAAATGTTTTTTTTCCCTCTCTTTTCTTTTCTTTCTTTTCCAGGTAGGGTTTCACTATATAGCCTTGGTTGTCCTGGAACTCACTCTGTAGGCCAGGTTGGCCTACACCACCTGCTGCTCCCCCATAAACCATGTGTGTATGTGTGTGTGTGTGTGTGTGTGTCTATGTGTGTGTGTGTGTGTGTGTATGCCTGTCCGTCTGTCTGTGTGCATCTTTTTGTCTGTTTGTTGTAACTTGGGCTGGCCTTGAACTCCTGGTCCTTCTGCCACCACTTCCCAATTGCTCTAATACAGGCATGTATCCCCATACTCCTTCCTTTCCTTTTTTGCAGGCAGGTCTCACACTGTAGCCCAGGCTGGCCCTGATATTTGGACCGGATCTTTCTGCTTCTGCCTTCTGCTCACTGGGACTACACACCTTTACCATCACATTTGGCTCAGTATTGAGCATATTTCTTTATTGTATTTAAAAATCATCCCATGATCTCTACCAGATAGTGAAGACTGTTCATGTTGCATGTCAGAGTAGATATAAACACTCTCTTTCAAGGAGTTAGACTAGTGCATTCAGACTGCATGCTCACTACAGATAACTAGGAGGGAAAAGCAGGAGTTCCCGGATGAGGGTCATAGACTGAAAACCCCAGAAAGGTGAAAGAAGAGCTACTCAGACATTTGGACATTTTCTTCTGGGGGAAATGTTCATTATAGGTTAATATAGATGCTTACTTTGTCTGGAGCTGGCATTGGATTAGTGTACTTTCATTCTGAAAAACAGGTATGTGTCAGATGCTCTGTTTTAGAACAACACTGTTATGCATTAGATTTCTGTGCCTTCTCCAAAGTTCATGCTGAAACATCATACCAACCTTTTGGGAGGAAGGTCACAAGGTGGAGTTGTGAATGGGATTAGGGACCTTACAAAGGGGCACCAGCTGGGCCTTCTCATTTGCCTGTCTCTCCCCTCTATAACGTGTGCCCAGAAAAAGCACATAGGGACTGTCTTGGAAGGGTATCCTGGGCCCTGACATAAGACAAATATGCTGTGCTGTGATCTTGTATTTCATAGTCTCTTGAGCTGCAAGGTGTATGTTTGTATTATTTATGAATTATCTAGTCTCAGACATTTAACAGTAGAAAAGGATTAGGACACCCACTCCAGCAATTTTCACAGGTTATCTAAGGTAGAGGCCTGAACCTGGCTATTTAATGTTGTGTCTTGCCTATGTGAAAGGCATGCCACAAGAGATTGTGAATCAAGAAGAGAATCAAGGTGCCAATTCACAAAGTGCTAAAATATGAAGCATGTTTGTTTCCAGTTTTTATAGAGACAAGCAATAAGTATTTTGTTTGTCTATCAGTTCTATTGATTGAAAAGCTAATTCCGACTTCCAAGAATGAACACTATGTAATGTCTCTCTGGTAGATCTAATTACTAAAAAATGTTCTTCTTTTCCTCCTCCTCTGCCTCTTCCTCCTTTTTTTTTTCTGGTCATCGTTCTTTTAATATACTTGATAAGAAATTTGTTTCTGAAGACCTTTCAGTAGCCATTGACAGTCTCCTTGACTGTAATATTTTCCCCTCATATTTCTGGGGAACATGCCTGCACACCCAGGCACCTTATATAAAACCTCATCTGTCTCTCATTACTCTGTGTCCTACTTTCTCAAATAGCATTTACAACTAACAGTTTTGTTTCTTATCTGATTCCATGTTAGAATACACACACTCTAGCAACAAACATTTTTCTTATTTCCTTCATTCCCATGGGCCTGGTGGAATCACACGGAGCGTTCCTGGTTCTAAGTTCTTGCACATGGTAGACATTCGACACATATTTATTGAGTTATAGTTTAGATTTCTAGGCTGAGGTTGCTTGAGAAAAGTCAAGTAGGGAAATTCCCCTAGAGAAGAGGAGGGAATAAAAAGAGATGGGAGAAAGGATGGTGGAGAGGCACAGGACACCACGGAAATTTTGTTGTGCACTCTGATAACAATCGATGTTACTTCTGGAAGCTTCTTATAGACCGTCTTGTAGGACTTTGTAGCAGAACAGTGGAAGCCCAGAGTCTTTGCCCTGTCTGTCGGACCCAGGTGTCACTGAGGCATAATATTTGTGGGATGGATTTGCTATAACAGAAGCAAGGGGGAGAGAGACGGAGGCAGCAAGGCGGGGTTGACTCGGATGTGGCAGGCATTTCTGGATAGTGGAACAGAGAGAAAGAACAGTGAGAAAATAATGAGGACTTTTGTCGAGGTGTTTGTTGGAAGGTGAGTTCATTTTTCAGGTAAGAACCATCTTTAAGGATGACATTAATGAGTTGGAAACATTGTCTCTGTCATGATGGTGGGATTCCTAATAGAAATGCAGTATACTTTCTGTCTTCCAAGCATACTTACATACATTATCTCCATGTTTTAATTCTCACTCTGCTTTTACACTTGAGTATTCTGCATGTTGAACTTTGAGTTTTCTAGGAATAAGGATGAGTAGTTAGCCTGTGTGCCTGTACAAAATATATCTGACTCTGCTTGCACCCACAGTCTAACATTAAATATAGAAATAGCCACCTTGATCCAACAGATGAAATTAGGATTCTTCTTATATAAGCAAACCACATAGTCTTTTTTTTTAGTTTCATTCTTTTTTTTATTAGATACATTTTTTATTTACATTTCAAATGATTCCCCCTTTCCTGCTTCATTCTTTTTTTAACTATTGAATATCTTCTTCATTTACATTGCCAATGGTAAAACCTTTCCCGATTTCCCCCCTCCACAAAGACCCCTAACCCCTCCTCTCACCCCCTGCCTCCACATATATGCCCTTCCACCCCTCACCCCCCAGTTTCCCATTGTTGGGGCCTCCTTGAGCTTTTACCTGATCAAGGACCACTCCTCCCACTGATACCGAACAAGGCCTTCCTCTGCCACATTTTTGGCTGGAACCATGTGTACCCCTTGGTTGGGAGTCTTGGGGCATCTAGGTGGCCAAATCTAAAAGGTCCCTGAGACCAGACCTTATGTTTTATTCATCAGAAAATAGACTTGTGCTCAGAAGATTTCTGTCATAGGTGTAAAATGCTTTGCCTCCATGACAGATTTGCCTTACATATTTAACAGACCTGGGTTAACTGCTGTTAAGGAAAAACCATTGTGTCGGTTCTGAGAAGAATCAGTGCTCTTCCCTCCCTCCCGGGTCTCTCTGGGCTGTCACGTGGTAAGAGGGTGGAGCAGCGGTGTGGTGTTACAGGTGCTGTCAGAGCTTGCCTGGCACAGAGGCCCTGGAGGGAGTGGTCAGGTTGCCTGCTGGCTGTTCTGAAGCTTTAGGTCAGAAGTCATCCTTAAGCTGCGTTTTAAAAGGTTATAGCCTTGAATCAGGTGAATAGCATGGTAAAAATGTAACTTTCTTACAATTACTTTAGGATATTAATAACCTCCATTTCCTTGTCTGGATCCTCTACAATGCACCCTTTCGGGTTCAGACAGTCAAGTGTCATCATTTCCTTGGTATGCATTGTATCTGTTCCACCGAAGTACCTAGAGGAAGAAAACGAAGCGTAGATTTTTATGCGTGGCAGGCACAGATCCAGTAATGGGTGTGTCAAAAGCTAAGCAGCAGGGCTCCCCAAATTGCCCCTGTCCCAGGCATTCTTTTTTTTCCATGCTGTTCTTCATTGTAGCCTATACCCGGATGGTAATTGGTTGAATCCGATTTAACAATGCAGTCAGATAAACAGTTGTGGCAGCTGCTGCCATGGCAACGTCACCATCCTCTCCCTCCCAGCGCGCGCCCCTTCCCCACCCCTCCTCCTGCTCCTGCCAGCCTCCTGCAAGTGCGCGCTCGCCAGTGGTCCGTTCCCGCGGCCAGCCGGGTTTGATGGCACAGCTATTTTCTTCCCAAACTGTTCAAAATGATGAACGAAGATGCAGCTCAGAAAAGCGACAGTGGAGAGAAGTTTAACGGCTGTAGTCAAAGAAGAAAAAGACCCAAGAAGGTGCATTGGAGGCTCCAGAACGTCTGTATATAAATGTGTGTGTGTGTGTGTGTGTGTGTGTGTGTGTGTGTGTACACGCGCTCATGTGTGCATGTGTGTGGGGTGTGTGATTGTGTATGTGCATGCCATTACAAGGGCGGGGAAACCGTGGGGCTTTGGAGTAACTAGCTAGAGACAGTAGCAGCGCTGAGCCTTGCTTTGGAGAGGCAGGTGCAAATGCTTGCTTTCTGGGATTCGGAATGAAATCTGGGGTTCACTATGGACCTGTGACTGGAAGTGAGCATGAATAAGGAGTGCTTATTCCTCCGATGGATGCTACGGGTGTTCACTGGCTACAAATCTATTTATTTTGCCTTTAAATGACCGAGTCTAAGATCCAGAGTGTGTAGCAAGGTGGCTTGGGAAGCACAGGGCAGATTTTTTTTTTTTTTTTTTTTTTTTTTTTTTTTTTTTTGACCAGCTGTGTTTGCTGGGTGAGGATCTTGAGATGGCTAGACAGGGGATGTCATTTTGGTCCCACCCTTAGTGTGTTCTTCCCAATGAAAAGACTGTTGTGACAGGAGCAGTAGCATTCCCGGCATGCTATTTCTTTGCTTTCTTAGATCTTCTACAGATTCTCTGTCATTAGCTTGATAGCTCTTCTAAAGATTAAGATAAACAGCTAAAGATATTACTGGCTGGGGGAGGGGTTGGGCACACAAAGCAGTGGGTAGGATTTCTTACCCTGATGCATCCCTACAGCCTTGATTTTCATGGAAAAGACACCGGTGTGTATGTGGGGGTGGGTGGGTGCAAGACAGGGGTGGGGTGGGATTTGCAAACTAGGCAGCCCCCACCCAAAGCCAACACTTCTTTATGGCCCGACTCCCTGTGAACTGTAGCCTTGCAGGGCTCCTGAGCCTCACCTCTAAAAGAGATGCTTTCCAGAGGAAATTCTCCTAAGATCCCTTCATGTCCTGGATAGGAAATATGGGCGGGGTATCCCATCAGATTCTCTCGGAAATGATTTCTTCTTGATGGCTCTGGATTTTAAATGTGTAGATTACTAAAATAATGGTCATAAACAAATGAATATTTCTCATTTGGCTAATGCTGGGTGTGCATGGAGTTTCCAATCTGCCACTCTGTAGTATAATAAATGTCTCCCAACAAAAGTCTAAATAATTTGAAATATCTGCTATTTAAAAGATACAGCTAACAAGAGAGTGGTGCATTTGTTGTATAGTGTCATGTGGTCATGTAATCCCATAGAAACAAGCGTGCCCACACATGGCAGTTTTTAATAATAGCATGAAGACAGTGATGGCTGATAAAAGGCAAATAGATAATTCAGGGAGACATGAGCACAGAATCCTTAAGCAGCCGAGGAGGTTCTGGATTTCCTGTCACTGCAGGGTGTTTTTATGGAGTATTAGCTGATTGAGGTGGGGGGTACAGATATGTTGTCCCTCACAGTATCCTTGCAAGATTCCCCTAGGCTTTCTCTGATGTCTCTGTGCTGCTCAGTAAGCAGTGTCCTCAGGATTGCTAAAGGTGTGGGAAATGTATCTCAAGGAAATTAGAAGCTCTCAAAAGATGATAGTAAATCCACAGGACCAAAGCCTCTCAAAGTAAGACAGGGCACTGAGACACTAAAACCTCAGTGTAAAAACATGATATATATATATATATATATATATATATATATATATATATATTGTAAAAACATAATATATATCTCACATATATTTATATATAATTATACATTTTCTTATAATATATTTATATATGATATATAAATATAGATTTAGGTTTTGTTTTTCTCAGTTGATTTTAGGACCTTATTTTTTTCCAAATTCATAGCTAAAATAGAGCAATTAGTAGCAAGTTTTGAATATATATGTGTGTGCATGCACTCAAACACTGGATTATTAAATGTTGAAAGCCATTTCACCTAAAAAGAATCACTCTGGAAAACATACTTACTACATGGTAGAGAGGCCGGGCATGCACACACCCTCAGACAGCTGATGAAAGTGGGTTGAATCTCAGTGCCACCAGTTCCATTGGGAGCATACATCAGTACTCATCTGTGAAAAGAGGGTAATTGTACACATGCTTGCTAATCTTGTGAGGATGCAAACTAGCAGATACAGAACTGCTTGGACACTATGTAACACATAGTTGATAACATTTTGTGTTATTCTTGTTCTCTTAAAGGGTGATTATTGTAGCAAACCTTTCAGTGGGAATGTCTGTTGGGCTTTTGAAAGAAGTAGAAATGACAGAATGTAACATTGGTGCTTAAAGGCTTCCAGTCTTTAAAATATTGAAAATTATGTATTCTAATTTGAAATTATTTGAGAAGTATATCCTATAGAAGCATTGAGATGTATATAAATGTATGGTGTAGCTGGTTATTGTTTCATATCTTTTTGCACTGCAGGTTACAAGTTCCCTCCCTCCTTTACTCCCCCTCCTTTTTCTCTTTTTTATTTTTTAATTTATTTATTTACTTTACAACCCCATATCAACCCTTCCTCTCCTCCCAGTACCTCCTCACGCAACACCTCCCCCATTCTACCTTCCCCTTTTGTTTTGAGAAGGGAAGCTCCCCTCTGGTGTTTCTCCTCCCAACACACACACATAGGCACACATACACACACACAGGCATACACACACACACACACACACACACACACACATAGTCTCTGAGGGATGAGGTGCATTCTCTACCACTAAGGCCAGATAAGACTGTCAATTTAGGGGTGTGATATCTATAAGCGGGCAAGCCCCTGCTCCAGTTGTTGGGGGACCTGCATGAAGACCAAGTTGCTCATCACTACATATGTGCAGGTGGCCTAGTTCCAGCCTGTGTTTGCTCTTTGGTTGGTGGTTCAGTCTCTGGGACCTCCTAAGGGTCCAGGTCAGGTGACTCTGTTGGTCTTTCTGTACCTGTCTCTTTGGTCCCTCAATCCTCAATCTCTTTCCCAACTCTTCCTTTAAGCCTTTTTTGTTTTGTTTTGATGTGTGTGTGTATGTTCATGTATGTGTGTGTGCATGCACATATGTGCACATAGAGAGTCTAGAGAAGAACCTGTGGTACTCCCAAGAAGACAATCTACTTCCGTTAGAGGATCTTTCATTAACCTGATGCTTTTTACCTAGGCTAGACTGACTGATCCGTAATCCCCAAGGCTACTCCTAGCCCTGCCTCTCAATTCTAGGATTACAAGTACACACACCCATAATTGTAAAAGTCTGTGGCATTTTCATCTGGGGATTGAATGCAGGTCCTTATGTTTGCAGGGCAGCACTTTTACCAAATGAGTCATCTCTACCTACCCAGCCTGTCTTTCTTCTTGTGGCAATAGCAACTGGGCCTTGTGTGTTCTAGGAAATCTCTCTACCACTAGATAGCATCCTTTTAAATTTTCACATACAGAAACTAGACATCTGGAAAGGAAGAAGCTGAGAAAAGCAAGAGTTAATGCAAAGGCATTAGCCGGGCCTCCTTATTCAACTGTGGGTTTCTGCTAGAGGTTCACGGTGACCTGGTGGGGAATTCTAAGTATCCGGGATGATCAGTCACCAGCTTGCCTTGGCCTGCGTGGAGACCATCTACTCAGGTGGAGATCCATCTCCTCATCAAGTCCCTCGTAAAGAATCCTCTGCTCCAGTAAATGAGGAGCAGATGGGCCATGACTTCTTTACACATCATGAAAGTGGCTCTGAGGGAAAGGATTGGAGGGTCTTTGGCCACAGGGTCTATAATGTTAGAAAACAGGTTCAAAGACTTTTTTTGTTTATTTTGTTTTGTTTTTGTTTTTGTTTTTACTAGCAGAGTTTTGCTGAGTACTTTAAGGACAGAGATTTCTTCAGGGAATAAATAACCTGTTGAGCTTCAGTAATTGAGTTTGTTAGTCTTCCCCCATGAAGTCACCCCTAGGAATTCACAATACTGCTGTGGTTTTGACAGTGAGCAGGAAGATACACAAAAGACAGGGCCAGTGGATCACTGCAGTAAGAGGTATTTGGGGGGGGGGGGGCTCTTAGGATATGGATGGATCTTGTTGGCAGACTTTGAAGTAAAAAAGGGATCCCCAGAGAACAGGGGTTCAATCTCTGCATGGCAGGCAGCTTGCCAATGGTGTTTCAGCACCATTGTTATGTTCATAGAAAGAGAAAGAGGTTTAGAGAGAATGGTACATGGTGGTGTGGGGAAGAGGGTGCCCCAGCGGGCCCATTGCCCAGGCATCCCTGCCCCATGAGGGACCAGACACACACAGACATGGTATAGAGTAGAGTTTATTCAGGGCAGAGGATGGGAGTTAATGGGGTAATGGAGGCAGAGAAAGGCAGAGAGAGTAGAGAGAGAGTAGAGAAGCGGAGGCCGTCCATGACCACGTGGAGAGAGGGGGCAGGGAAGGAGAGCCCAAGAGGGCAGAGAGGTGAGAGTGCCAAGAGGTAGGAGAGATGAGAGAAAGAGGAGGGGGCCCAGCGCTCTCTTTTATAGTGGGCCAGGCCTACCTGGCTGTTGCCAGGCAACTGTGGGGCGGGGCATGCCTTGCTGTTGCTAGGTAATTGTGGGGTGGAGCTTAGACAGAATCCTAACACCCAGAGAGCAGGGGTTCAATCTCTGCATGGTAGGCATACTGTCAGAACGCAGGTACAATTCAGAGTTACTAAAGCCATGACTAGCAAAGACATAGCTACCTCTCATTTATCAAAAGAGGGGGTGCTCGGGTGTTCGGTATTCTGTGGCTTGGACTATGTCTGAGCTTTGTCTGTGTGTGAGCGTGGTAAGAGTGAGGTGCTGTTTCTGTCTTTTCTCCTGCTGGTCACACAGTGACCTTGGGAGACGTTGATGCCCTCGTGCAGCCGGACACCAAGGCCAGCTGCTGGAAGCCAGTGGTTCCTCTTTTCATTCTCAAGCTTCAGCGCAAAGACACTTTTGCTAAAGAGACAGATACATTTACTATTGTGTGCTCTTAGATCCAAGGAAAGCAAGTCATGGCTAGCAATCTTGCTAACATTTCAAAGAACAGTTTTCTTAAGGCACAATTATTTCACACAAAATAAGTGTTAACAAAGGCACAGACCTGGGGTTAACGTTCAGGGATAATGGGGAGAAAAGGCAGTTACTTATGGTTGTGATCATAAAGGGAGAAAGAGGTTTTAGGGAATGTGGCATACGATGGTGTGGGGGAAGGGAGTGGCCCAGCGGGCCCATGCCCAGGCATCCCTTCCCCCAAGGGACCAGACACACACAGGCATAGTATAGAAGAGTTTATTTAAAGCATGGGGTAGGAGTTAATGGCGTAGTGGAGGCAGAGAAAAGCAGAGAGAGGGGGAGAGTAGAGAAGTAGAGGCCGCCATGACCACGCGGAGAGGGGAGGGGAGGGGAGCCCAAGAGGGGTGAGAGAGAGGCCAGAGGAGTAAGAGAGAGAGTAAGAGTTAAGGGCTAAGAGAGAGAGGAGGGGCTGAGCAGCCCTTTTTACAGTGGGCCAGGCCTACCTGGCTGTTGCCAGGTAATGGTGAGGAAGGGCATACCTGGTTGTTACCAGGTAATTGTGGGTTGGAACTTAGAATCCTACCACTTATGCCAACTCTAGACTAGATTCTGTGGCAAAGAAAAAACATTAGGCGCTATGGGAATGAAGAGGATAGGAATGCTTTAAGTCCAGTCTAAATGCTAGGTGAGGTCACAGAAACTTCTTATTCCACAAGGTTATCTTGGCTGATGGCATTAAAACAACCTAGAAGCATGCCATCATTCAGCTCAGCGTGCTTTCCGACTTTATGCCAATAGGATGGCAGGGACTCTGCCCTGGGATAGACTGAGGAAGGTTTACATAATTTACGGGAGAAAATGGAAATGACCAAGCATCAGTCACATGTGATAGTCACTCAGGGCCTCTAGGCTTGGTGACTTGTTCCAAGACAAGTAACAAATAAGGGACTACATAACTACTTTTGTCATTTGGGAAAATATCTGTGTAAAGATAAAATATAAAGGGGTGGAGAGATGGCTCAGTAGTTGAGAGTGGCGGCTGCTCTTTCAGAGGACCCAGGTTCAATTCCCAGCACACACGTGGCAGCTCACACTTATCTCTAGGTCCAATTCCAAAGGATCTAGCACTTTCACACACAGGCAAAACACCAGTGCATATAAAACAAAAATAAATAAATCTTAAAAAATAAAATGGAAGCATTGTTGTTTTTAACAGGGTAGTGGGATGAAGTATCTTTGTAAGATCCCCTACATCCATTTAAGGTGAATGGATATTTAAGGTAAACCGAATATTGGAATATTCACAAACCTTGTGACTTTTTTATTATGTATGTGTTTAAAATAATGTTAACACTTGTTTATTTTCTGTGTTTGGTTAGAGGCACACATGCTGCAGGGCACATGTGGAGGTCAGAGGTCACATTGTGAGAGTCATTTCTCTCCACTGTGTGGATTTTGGGGTGGAACTCAGGTCACCAAGCAGACCTTGGTATTTTTGTTTCTCTTTACTTGCTGTTGCCTAACTAGAGAGGTGACAGGTGTTACCAGATGTGTGACTGAAGTGTTGGAACCTAGAAGTGTGAGTGAGGAACACACCAAGGGCCTTATTTTTATAGCAGCCACATAGAGCATGGCTGGATAAAGCCTGACAACTGAGCCAGCATTTGAATGTTCACATGTTCGTGTGGCCAAAGTGGTTATGAATTAAAGATGGCGTCTTCCAAGTTCAATCAGATGTGGGGAGGTTTTCATGCATAATTTGTCCTGAGTAATATCTCCATTTCTTCCGTTTTCCAAATAACTTATAAATTGACCTTTTGTTAGAACATCAATTTATAAGACAAAATGGTCTACGTTGCCTGAAGACAGCAATTCTCTTTACTGAAGGTATTTAAAATGACCATCTGTCAGGGATGATGGAATTTGTATTGGATGGGAAAATTCCTCCTAGCTTGTCTTCTGTGGATCTTTTTTTTCTTTTCTCTACTCATCTTTATGATTCTTTGAATTATTTGGTAATAATTTACCTTATAATGTCCTGATGAGACTGGTGGGTTTCAAAGATTTTTTGTTTTGTTTTGTTCACCAGAACTACCAGGGCTAACTGGTCACTGCCAGAAGAATTCATTTCTTTGAACCCACTTCAAATCTGCTATATCAGAACATCTGGGGACTCCTGGCAAGCTTCTATCTCTAATCTCATTCAATTTTAGTCATTACCTTAGAGTGGGAACTATACTTTACCATAAGAAGAACTCTTTAACTGGGTATGGTGGTACTTGTCTGCAATAGAGACACTGAGTATTCCCTCATGTTCAAGGCTAGCCTCGGCCAGCGTAGCAATAAAGGTCAACTGTGACAAGGCAATCAGAACAAAGTAGAATCAATTAGTTACCATTCAGAAAATAAAGGAAAGACAAAATCTCTGGTTAGAATTGATGCACTGCGATCCCCTGGCTCTCACAGTCAGCCTTTCATTGGCACAGCAAAATGGAAGCTATTTTTATTTTCCTCCTCTGTCTGAATCCTAGGATTGCTCTCCATTTGCTCTCATGAGTCTTTGTCCTGTTCAACCATTCGCATATTTGGAGCAGTTTCTCCCATGGAAATCAGCCTGAGCTAAATTGCACACACACACACACACACACACACACACACACACACAAACGCATACACAGGTTTTGAACAGGGTTGGTTTTGAACTCTTGGTTCCCTTGCCTCGGCTTCCCTGGCACTAGGGTTACAGTTGGATGCCACTACACTGGCTTTCCATGTCTCTTGAAAAGATCCCTTGATTCTCCTTGAAGCCGCCCTCGTTCTTTCCTCTAACGTTATTTCTTATCCTCAATGACCACACTTTATAAAATGCTCACTCGTATCTATGAGAATACATAAAACAGACTTTCTTCTTGGCTATTTAGAATGTCCCACCAAGCAGCACTTGGCTTCTATACCTTGTGATAATTCCCTGTAGATGGTCCTGGGAATTGGTCAAGACAATGCACTTGGCTTGGGGCATCTACATAAAACAGATGGAGCAACACAAATAGAAATGTGGGTACCTTTGCCTGGATTAGGCGCACTCACTTAAACTAGCATATAAGACTAATGCTGCTTTCATGATTTGGTCTAATGTCCTCTTGAGGAACTCTGTAAGCATGGGACTCTCAATATTTGCTCTATGACCGGTCCTTCTCATCCAAGTCTTCTGGAGCGTTGGAGGTCTCGTTTCTTCTTTGTAAACTTCCTAAGGAGACATGTCACTGCATTTTGAATGGGGCTTCACATTGCTAATCTACATCTCTGTCTTGTCATAATTCAGAATATGTGAAATTATGAAAATGCTTATGGCTAGCTTGCTTTCCCGCTGGGGCCCTTTTCTAATTGCCGTTGGAACCAAAATTAGAAGCCACTGCTTATTTTTTTTCTCAGTGGACACCAGCAGAATTCATGACAGCAAATAAAGTTTCTGTTTCAATGGCCTTTTACTTGATAAGACAAAGTTGGCATTTCAATGAAACTAGGTATTTTGATAGAAAAAAATCTTTTGTGTAATTGAGACAAGTAAATGTTATAAATGATTCTTTTTATCAGAATTACACTTCTTATTCTTTGAAGGAAATTCCTTCTTTTAGAACCAAAGTAAGATGGTAAAATACTATCTAGTTAATAGTATGATGTAATTTGGGTTGGGGGGCATGGTGGTATATGCCTGTCATAGCAGCGCTAGGAAAGCCAGGGAAATTGGAGGCCAGATTGATCTACATAATGTTTCCGGCTATCCTGGGCTGCTTAATATAATGAGACTCTAAGTTATCCCCCCCCACTCCGGTGTCTCTCTCTCTCTCTCTCTCTCTCTCTCTCACACACACACACACACACACACACACACACACACACACACACACTCCTAAATCTGAGGGCTGAAGTATTAACCATTAGAGATAATTTTTTGTTTGTTTCAGTCCTGGGGTTGAAACCCAGGTACTTGTATATATGAGACAAGTTGTTTACCAGTAATCTACAAATCAGATCTGAGTGTTTTTTGATTTTACCTTATTTTTTAAAGAGTGGCTCACTAGCTATCTTTGACTGGCTTGAATTGGCTGTGTAGACTAACCTGGCCTTGAACTCACAGAAAACTGCCTGCCTTTGCCGCACAAGTGACAGAAGTCCAGGCCTGTGCTATCAAGTCCAGCTTTCCAGACCTGTTTTTGTTGTTTTTCTTCGTTTGTTTTGTTTGTTTATTTTGGTTTTTCTTTTTTTTTTTAAATATACATATGAGTACACCACCATTGCTCTCTTCAGACACCCCAGAAGAGGGCATTATTACAGATGGTTGTGAGCCACCAATGTGGTTGCTGGGAATTGAACTCAGGACCTCTAGAACAGTCGGGGTTCTCTTAACCACTGAGCCATCTCTCCAGCCCTATTTTGGATTTTCAAGATAGAGTTTTGAAACTTGCACCAAAGAGTAGGCTGGCCTTCAACTCAGAGATCTGCTTGCTTCTGCCTCCTGAGTGCTGAAATTAAAGGTGTACTCCACCACCACCTGAATCAGATCTTTTATTTTTATTTATTTATTTATTTATTTATTTATTTATTTATTTATTTATTTGGCTTTTCAAGACAGGGTTTCTCTGTGTAGCCTTGGCTGTCCTGGAACTCACTCTGTAGACCAAGCTGGCCTCGAACTCAGAAATCAGCCTGCCTCTGCCTCCCAAGTGCTGGGATTAAAGGGGTGAGCCACCACTGCCCAGCTCAGAACTGTTTTTTTAATTCATGTTTTTCTTTGAACTCACACACAATTATTGACTTCTACGTATTAATTTCTGTTTGTAGTCATTAAGACTGAAGACTATGATTTCTTGCATTTGCTTAATGAGCTTCATCTTCCAAGCATCAGTCTGTTCTAATCAGTTTAATGCAGGTGTTCTCCCTCCTGAGTTAGAACGCTGCCCTGGTGTAATAATTTGATATTGATTTGCTGGGTGTATCTCACTGTGATAGGTGTCGTGCGGCAATGGGATGAAAGTCAATGCAGGGTAGGTACCTCCATGGAATTTACAATCCTTTACGATCCAAGAATAAAGTCATGAGCAACCCAGAGAAGTCTTACAGTGCCACGTCAGATCACCAGGGCCATCACTGATAGGATAAGTGTTTGGTAGTGCAGTGTCAACCTTTAGGATTCTGCCAGACTCTATGAGATTCTGCAGAACAAGAGGTCAGTGTGAGCTTGTAAAAATGCTAACCATGTGGAGGGGCTGCAGCACTGAGCCCTGGATTTCTCAAAACCTTGAGTTTGAAGAACTTGAACATACAAGTGCTTTTCAGCCACATGATTCCTGGACCACTTTAGAAGTCAGGAAACTGTGAAGAGAGATGCCACAGTATAGAGACATAAAACCTGCAGGGTGAACTGTCTGCGGGGTTTGAGCTCTCTTCAGCTGCAGGCTTCCAATTCAGAATCCAGTTTGCTTGGGAAAGTTCCTCTGGGCTCTTCTACTGTGTTCGTCACTCATTTCACTTACGATATTTCCCCTTTTATATGTTTATACTTGTAAACTACTTGTGCCATTAGTATTAAATTCTAGCTATTAAATCTTCATACGAACCAGGCTTTGTGGATGCTTTTAAAAGTTATTCTCCCTTCAGGTAGCCTGCGGCTGGAGCAAAAGGGGCGTTGTAATCCGGGAAGCAATCACTTGGAACACTCACATAAGAGTTTGATCTTCATTTGCATGTGCTATTATAATATATTACTTAAATGTTATTGGTTTAGCAGTGTAGCTTTGTGACAGAAAACTGAGTTCTTCCCGGGTCTCTTGTTGGATTTTTCCTATCTCTGAGAAATGTATGACACTTCTCTCCAGTTCCAGAGAGAGAACATATACTGCATATATATATATATATATACACGTATATATATATACGTATATATATATATATATGCTGTATATCATCTATCTATAGGATATATATATATATATGATGTGCATATATATATATATGATATGAAATGAGATACACACATATATATGTCTCATGTTTTATATATTAGACAAGGTATAGCTATTTAGCCCAGGAAGCTCTCAAACTGAAATCCTTGTGATATTTATTTATCTGTCTTATCTCTCTCTCTCTATTTATATATATATGAATGATTACCTACAGATATAAAACTTTAAATATATGTATATAATTTGTATAGTATCTATTATATGTTCTCTTAAATCAGTGAAATCCTAAAGGTGAGGTACATATATGTTTGGTCTATGTGTTTCTTGTTACTATAAATAGAGTACATCTAATTAATATTTTTACATATAACATAATTTACCATATATTGTCATATATGTAGAAAAGTTATCTAAAAGTGATTATATATATAGCCTATAAGTCTTGGCTCAGCAAGACAGCACAGCAGGTGAAGGAACTTGTCACAAAGCGTGAGGATTTGAGTTTGATATTCATAATCCAAACAGTAGGAGAGAACTGCCTCCCGGAAATTGTTCTCTGACCTCCACATGTGTGCGCTCGTGTGTGTGTGTGTGTGTGTGTGTGTGTGTGTGTGTGTGTATACACACACACACTTCAAGTATATACACACTTAATAAGTAAATGTAAAAAATTATTTGAAAGAGAATTAGTTCTGTCACACATAATGAGGGAATTTCCACAATGGTACAGAAAACAAATTCGTAGGTGATTCTTGTTGAAATCCTTTGTCGTTCAAATACAGAGGTTAAGCCGTGAGCCTGTTGGCTGGTGGCAGTGTGTGTAGGTGCTCTCAATGTCGATTTGTTGTCATGGCCTTTGAGACTACTCTGAATACCGCATTTGAATACTGTTGATAACATGCTAATAAATAACACATAACTAGGCCCCGAAACTCAGAAGAACTCCATATTTTGAGGTTTCAGGATGAGTGGGCCTGGATTTTGACATCAGTTGTTCAGCTATCCAAAATGCAACACCAGTCTTTCTACTACAGTTCCACTATAATCCTGTTGCTTGTATTCCTGTTGTTGTTTGAGACAGACAGGGTCTCACTATGTCACCCAGGTTGGTCTGGAATTTACTATGTGGATCAGGCTGGCCTTGAACCAAATGTTGGGGTTAGAAGAAGGAGTCACCATGTCTACCTGTCAGCTGCAGACAGCAGCTGACCAGAGTGAGAAAATGCAGAAAAGCGCTAGGCACAGGCATACCTAACTTCAACAACAAAACAAACTTCTTAAATGGTTATTTCAGCGGCACAGCTTTACTGGTTAAGATTATGCCCCAACTACTTTTTTTCCTAAATATTAGAAAGAATTTGGTATTTTTGGAATGTACATTAGTTAGAATAGAAAGATTAATGTAATTAAAGAAACCTGGAGGTCCTGCATTGCTTTATACTTGAATAAATTATGTTTTGCTCAATGAACCAAGCCACTTAATGATAAAAATTATTGGAACAGTATTTAACAATGGCAATGGATAGTATACATTGATACACACACACACACACACACACACACACACACACGCTGAGTTCAGCATAGACTAATTTGGCCTTGTATTATCTTCACAATATTCTTACCAAGAGTACTATATTGCCTCTGTCATATTGTATTAGGAAGGAGGGTTATTTGTTTTTCTTCCGTTGAGAAAGAGTCCCGTCATTTACCTTGAAGTCTCAAACTTCAATCCCCAGTGTCCCGCCACACACAGCCATTATCCTCATACAGAGAGGAGACAGGTATGGAGATGGAATTTAAACACTATTCCCTGTTTGACTCCCACAAATATACTAAATGGTGAGCCATGCTGGAAGTCCTGGTCAGTCTGATGACTCTGCAGTCTCCCGCCCTGTCCTGTATGTGAACACAGCAAAGTGTCGTGTCGAACAACTGAAATCAAATAAAGTGTGCCAGAGCGACTTTCCTTCATGCTGGCAACTCATCTCACTAATGCGCTACTGTGGCTTGGAGGCGCTCAATGTCCCTGATATATTCCCGGGCATCTGAATGATTGGTGTGAGTAGGTTTAGGAGGTATGGCCTTGCTGGAGGACGAATGTCACTGTGTGGGTTTTGAGGTTTCAAAGTAGTGAGCAGTTTTCAGTGTGGTCTCTCTGCTTGCAGATTGCTGTTCAGGGTGTGAGTCCTCCATTCTGAGCTTCCCCACCTGGAACCCTGAGCCTAAATAAACCTTTTATAAATTGCTTTGGTCGTAGTGTTTTATCAAAGCAATAGGAAAGAAGTAAGATTTGTTTTCTCTGATTGGCCAGTGAATTTACAAAGTTATTGATAAACAAAACACAAAACCCTTTCCCAAATACCATTCCAAGCACAAATCCAAGTGGGAAAATATGTTTTATGTAATCTTTATGTAATCGTTGGCTGCAGCCATGAAGCTTTTGAGAATATGGAAGTCAGATCTGAGTTCCCACTTTCCGAAGTAGAACACTGGAGAATGAAGCTTTATAATTTGAAATTTCCATCTGCACTTCAACTATCTCTGAAAAGTACCTGGCAGTCTCAGCACAGCCTGGCGGGTATAAGGGTGAATTTGTTACTGAGTCCATGTTGCTTGTCCTAAATCAAAAGGTCAGCAATCTATCATGTGTTCTGTAATCTCATTACACACCAGGAATCTCTTTCCAGTTGTTAAGAAATCAGTGGGACTGGCTGGTTTATCACATGGGGTATTCAGCACATTCACATGTGTGTCGGCCTATGGAGGAGCCAGGATTCTAAACTTTTCTGAGTGGGTGGGAGGCCTTTGTGACCTTAAATGCTTTCCACTCTTAACTTCTGAAGGCATTCCCTGACTGCAGTGACAGATTGCTCATGGTTGCTCAGAATATCTTGATCAGATTGGGAAGAACTAGACCATGAGCCACCACACACAAAATAGTGAAGTTTCCCCCCTTTATTGTTTCTTCCGAGTCATAACTTTATGATAATTTTGATTGTTTTTGTTTTATAAGACAAGGTATCACCGTAACCTGGATGGAGTGAGCCTCACTATGTAATTAATCCAGGAAATCCTCCTGCCTCTACCTATCCAGTGCTGAGACTACAGTTGTATACTACTACTTTAGGTTTTTGTGGTGGCAGGGAATGAACCTAGGGCTTCCAGTGTGCAGGACAATTATTCAAGCAGGTGAGCTGTGTTCTCAGTCCTTCGTATGACCTTTGTCTTTTCCGACTCCAGCTTTGTAGATGGCAGTATCACTACCCACTGTTCCTTTACAGTGTTTTGGGAGGTATTTTCTGTAACATATAGAACCATGTCTAGGTAGACAATCTATACTTCATAAGTTGAAGAAATGAACAATTTTGAATAGTTCAATGAGCTGAGAATACACAATTCAACATGGTCCTTTTAGAACTGTGTGTGTGTGTGTGTGTGTGTGTGAGCATTCACATGTGTGTGCACTTGTGGTATAATTAAGCTGAAGGTCTTGCATATGCTAGGCAATTGTGAGATTTTTGATACAAACATTTCTATCATGGGGATGATCAATACTGAAGCACTTATGGCTAACTATATCAATACACACTTAGTTTTCACTGACTGTGAGAGTGAGCTCACACATCTATTCAATGGCAGCTGTCTGGCAAAGACTCATTTGTTTTCTGTCCGATAATAATTACAAGTCTGTATGGCTATGACATTTAATGATTGGATGAATAGTTTGCCTTTTCTCTCTACAAATTTGATTATTTACTCTAGCTCACTCTTATATCTGTTGACCCTAAAGTGACCTGGAGGAATTACTGCTCTAAAACTAATTTAGATGACAGAAGAAAGTGCCAGTGTGCTTCCTGACCCAAAGTTCTGGCTCTCTTATCTCCTTCTAATCTAATACTGTGCTTGGACGATACCAAAGAGTAACAGAGAGATAATCCGTTCTGTAGTGGGAATGAAGGCAGTTGATAACTCAGTAAATCTCTCATACTTGCAGCCAATGCTATTCATAAAAACATTGATAACAGTCATTATTAAAACAAGATTCCTGGAAAGGCAAAGTTCAGCATCGCTTTCTTGGAGAACATGTGATGTTTATTGAATTTGCCTTCTTCCTTTTGTCTGCCAAAGTTGTATTTCTTTAAACATGTTTTAAATCATATGTTTTCTGTCCTAAATATAATTTCTTCTTGTCCAAGTCGAACACAATTTACTGTATCCGTGTAGTCATACTCTAGTCTGGAAACCAAATAAATGAGTGTACCGTATGGATCCATGACATTAACAACAGGTTATTCTCAGTGGTAGAAGTTGTGGCTGATTCTTTCCCTCTTTTTATACTTTATTTTAAAAATACTTGAAAATTAACAGTGAATGTAGTTGAGGAGCTGAATTATGGAGGATGGCATTTTATCTCATTCCAATATATCTTTTTTTTTATTATTTTTTTTGTCTTTTTTTTTATTCGCTATATTTTTTATTTACATTTCAAATGATTTCCCCTTTTCTAGCTCCCCACTCCCCGAAAGTCCCATAAGCCCCCTTCTCTCCCCCTGTCCTCCCACCCACCCCTTCCCACTTCCCCGTTCTGGTTTTGCCCTATACTTCTTCACTGAGTCTTTCTAGAACAAGGGGCCACTCCTCCTTTCTTCTTGTACCTCATTTGATGTGTGGATTATGTTTTGGGAATTCCAGTTTTCTAGGTTAATATCCACTTATTAGTGAGTGCATACCATGATTCACCTTTTGAGTCTGGGTTACCTCACTTAGTATGATGTTTTCTAGCTCCATCCATTTGCCTAAGAATTTCATGAATTCATTGTTTCTAATGGCTGAATAGTACTCCATTGTGTAGATATACCACATTTTTTGCATCCACTCTTCTGTTGAGCCAATATATCTTTAATAACAAAACTGAATTTGGTATGAATATAGAAAGGGTGCTGTACAGCTGACACACCAAGGTGATCTCAGTAGACTGTATGGAAGGTTTTGCTCTGCTTATTTAACCCAGGTTGCTTCAGATTCACCCTGTAACCGAGGCTGGCCTTGAGCTCCAAGCGTGGAGGGCTATGGGCATGCTCTACCGCACGGTGTCTTCTTGCTCACTTCGACTCAATAGATTTTTATTACAGTGGGAAAATGCACTAACGTTTTATCTCATCTGCGGCTTAAATATCATGGAAAAGTCACCATTCACTTGACTTTGCAGTATTGCCTTTTGATTTGGGAATAAATTAAAACACCAAACTTGTGCTTGATTTTCTTTTTTCCATAAAAACAAAAGGACCGTTTTCTTTAGCCACAAACACCAAGATTTTCTTCTCATCGAAAGTCAGTTTTGAAGATTTCAGTGGTGGGGTCTAGGTTAACTGTGGAATTGCTCACGGGTGTGAAGGACATAGGGCAAGTTTGTTTCCATAGTTTTAAAGAATTTGTCAGAGTCTAAGCACACTGTGCCTGGAGTCTACCAGTGGAAAATGCCCTTTCCTCCTAGCCCTTATGGTCTCGTTGGGTCCCCAAGGAATAGTCTTTGTGATTTGTCATGGAGATGGGCTTTTGTCTCCACTTTAATCACATATGCAGATGCTGATTGTTCTGGTCACACACTCAAAACAGCAGGTGGTGCCGGCTGGGACTAAGGCCAGCTTAAGGAAGAGGAGTGGGCAGTGCATGTCACAGTGCCTAAAGCCACCTCCTTGTTTTAATCTTCTCTCTTCTCACATGCCAGTTTACCCACCTCACTGTAAACTCAATCTGTGGAGTCTTGAGATTTCTGTCTCTGCTCCTTAGGGGAAATCTGAACTATTATACAAAGTACTGTTTCACCTGTTTTTTTTGAGAAGTGGATTCTAATTTTGACCTAAAGTTTTTTTTTTCTTGAATGACTGTTAAGTTTCTTGTACATAGGCAGAGCCCCTCACGCATAAAACATTTGTTGCTGAAGTTTAAAACAACTGTAGCACCTCTCACATTCTAGGGGAATGCATATCCCCCATCCCGTGTGTGTAATAAAGGAAATGATATTTGTCTTATTACAAAATCAATGTACATGTGACTACATGTGTGTGTGTGTGTGTGTGTGTGTGCACAAGTCTGTACATAAAAGTGGTTGTAATATTTGGTTCATACTGGTTCTCTTTGGACCTTTTGAGCTGGATGTACTCTGGAATCTTGAGATTCAGGTACCTTTTTTTCCTATGAGAAAACTAAGGTCCAGAAATGTCAAGCGCCTTGGCTCAGTGATGTAAGTGGGGATCGGCAGGGCAGTCGTGGGCTGGATACTCTCGGCATCAGATTCCTGGACCCCACAGTAACCGTATTGCTTAGTGATCACTGTAGAGGGCAATCAAAGCTTGGCAGTGACAAAGTCACAGTTTCCAGTAATGCACAGCTTCAGAAATGCCCGGGTCAGGTCTAGCACATAGGTGTGCGCTGAGCTTTCCTGGGTGAGGCCACACCACTAAACTTCAGTCCTCGATGTTCCCCATTTGATTGTTTCTGAAGAGCTTGCCATACAGGTGCTCCCAAACCAAAGGTCACATGTGGGAGGAGGATGGCTTTGTCGGACTACTGTTTAGGTGTATACTTTATACCTTAAGCCTTTCTCTATAAAGAACTATACAATAAACTAAAAATGTAGTTGAAGTAAAAGTGTTTTGATGTAGTATTTTGACAGGAATGATTAAAACCTAATTCGTTAAACGTGCTTGGTTTTAACTTAACTGTGTGTAGTTGCATGTTTGGCTCCTTTCTGCCTTCATTGAGATGTCCCGGGAACACCACACACACCTATGCCTCCTGCAGGCTTTTCATGTTAACTTCAGGGGCTGTCGCACTGATCCTGAGCCCTTGAAGTCCAGTTACTATGACTCTATTATTAGGAAAGGTTTGTGGTTACTAGCCCGGTGTCTGTTATCCTCTCTACATCCATGGGCTCTTCCCTCCTAGCATGTTTTTAGAATCCATTTCAAGGGCTGGGTATTTTCATGTCTGGCCAAATATAAACCATCAAAAGGAAAGCGATCTATTTGTGGCTTCAGGAAGTTTCTGGAGGATGGCAAACACACCAGTAGGTGATTGTTGAATCGGATGGTGATTCCAGCAGTGGAGGTGCACAGAGCACATTACTGCAGAAGCAGAGGAGGACTTTGAGAAAGGCAGAGGCTAGGCGACAGCTCAAGCTACAGTGCTGGGATGGGTGGGAGACTAGCTGGGCAGCTCACGAGAGGAGCCTTCTTAGGCAGAGGGCTGAGTATGATCTGTATGCCAGGAAGAGAGAAGCGATCTCACTGAGCAAAAGAAGGGTGTCCCTGGTCGAGCCTGGACTTGTTATCACGTGTGACATTTGAAACTTTGGGCAAGTAACCAAGCTTCTGGGCCTCAGTTTCCTCATCTGTAAAAATGGAGAGTGTTATATGACCGCAAGTCTCTATTGTGAGAACTAGGTCAACATGTGTCAAATGCTTAGACTAGGCTACACCATGGTGTGCCCCGGCTCAGATCTCCATTAGACAGGGGACAAGAGTGAACTTAACTATACTTCATGTCCATGTGTTTGGTCTTTATGTTGTGTGGCTGAAGACGGGACTTTGAAAGAAATGGAGTGACATAGGACTGGCTTCATTTCTCTTGAGAGACTTCATAGAACAGGAAAGTCTTGAGGGAGATTTTCCTGGAGACTCGTAGTGTTGGGAGACATGTAAGGGGAATGAACCACAATATAGGAGTGGGCGTGAAGGGCCAAGGTAAAGTTTTTAATTATATCATTGAGCAAGAGTGGGCGGAAGTATAGGAATGGCAAGGAATCAGCTTCAGTGGCTGGCGCCTGGT
Source organism: Apodemus sylvaticus (assembly GCF_947179515.1). Classification (NCBI taxonomy): domain Eukaryota; kingdom Metazoa; phylum Chordata; class Mammalia; order Rodentia; family Muridae; genus Apodemus; species Apodemus sylvaticus. The sequence continues at coordinate 35,376,149 of NC_067475.1, forward strand.
GCCTGGTGGCTGGCGCCAGGAACAGGCATCACTAATGATGAAGCAGGAACAGGCATGGAGGAAAACACAATCAGTTCGAGTCTTATGTTTGAGGCTCCCCCACAGGAGCAACAGGCATTTTGGGGAAAGGTCATGACAGACATGATTAGAAGTCATCAGCTTCACGAGCTTGGAACCATGAAAAATAATGACCCCCTCCCATGGAGGACAGAGTCTTAGTATGACATCTATAGTCCCAGGAAAGCTAAGAAAATATACTTGAGATGACAGAGAGTAAGAAGATAGGGAGAAACTGGCAATCACACCTGCGATTGTTCACGCCCTGATAGGGCCTCTCTGGAGAGGCCTCAGGTCCAGCCTTAGAGTCTAAGTATTCCTCCTAAGTTGCATTTATTTAATGATGGGGTCACCCCAAGAGTGAACCCGAAGTTGTCTGGCCTCCCAAGACTCTGTTTGGGTGGCAAGTCCAATGTGAAAAGAACCAGGGACATTTCTCTCTGCCTTCGTGAACAACACTTGCTCTCTTGTCTGTCCTGGTGGTGTAACTCCTGTTGCTGGAGCCGCTTGGTAATTCCAGTAATGTTCTACGCAGACTACAATGAATCTATTCACATGGTTCCTGGGATGATTTGAATACCCAGCAAAGAAAACCAATCACTTCACCATGTAACATCCTGAGGGTTGGAAAGATGGGGACTCAAAATACATCTTAGGAACAAATCACTATCGCCTAGACTAGTGGATTTAAGTTTGACAGGGAATTTGCTTTCCCTGTAATGTGTGTAGGTCTCCTACATGAAAAATTTGCAAAGAAACACAAAATTGAGGTGATTTGATTTGTTTATATTGGATGTATTATTTTTACATGATTATGAAAATTGTGAGAATATTGACTTAAAAACTAATTTTCAGGGGCTGGAGAGATGGCTCAGCAGTTAAGAGCACTATCTAATCTTCCAGAGGAGCTGAATTCAACTTCTAGCAGCCACATGGTGGCTCACAATCATCTATAATGGGATATGATGCCCCCTTCTGGCACACAGTACAGTCAAAGCACTCAGACATAAAATAAATAAATAGACCTTTTTTGTTTTTTTAAGAGTAATTTGCTTATTGGAGATTTCTAAAGATCTTTAAGTGCATGTTAACCTTGTTTTCTACTATCTAGTAGGTTTTGGATGTTGTACAAACTCTTAACACATCAAAAACTTGGAAATTATGCTAGGCATAGTGGCGCATACCTGGAATGCCAGGGTTTGCAAGACTGAGGCAGGAAGATTGCTGATAGTTTAAGGCCAGGCTAGGTTACCCATAGTTTGTTCTAGGACAGACTGGGCTACAGTGTGAGACCTGGTCTCAAAAACAAACAGGTAACTCAAATAATGAAAGATATATAAAAAAAGAAAATTAGTTACAATATATATAACCATTTTAGTAGGTCCTTAGTAGTTTAGTGCAGCACTTCAATGCATTGTCTAGACTTCAGATCAAAGGGTTTTTTGTTTTTTTTTTTCCAAGACAGGGTTTCTCTGTGTAGCTCATGCTGTCCTAGAACTTGCTTTATAGACCAGGCTGGCCTTGAACCCACAGAGATCTGCCTGTCTTTGCCTCCTGAGTTTTGGTATTATGGTGTGGGTCACTACACCCAGGCTCAGTTCTAGGTAGAATTTTATGTTACATAAAGAACATGATTAGAAATAACTTATTAGATTATATATTTATATACAACTAAATTATATATTTATATATAGCTAAATTGTGTGTTTATATAACTGTGTACTTATATACAGCTAAAAGTAAGACAAATTATAGACAGATAATAAATTGGTATTTTATTCCATTTTTATTTCATTATTGTGTGGAAAGGTTAGGAAGAGGCAGACACGTAGCACAGCATGCCTATGGAAGTCATTTCTCTCCTTCCCTCTAAACGTGGGCTCTGGGGTTGAGCAGACTGTCAGACTGGGCAGCAATGGCCTTTACCTACTGAGCCATCTCTCCAGCTCGAGTCACCGCTTTAGAATTAGAGAAAGAGAAAAGGGAAAGCCAAGCAAGGGGCGTCAGACCCAACAGCTGCAGACAGCTGGGAAAGAGGATAAAAGCCCTGGAAGCAAGAAGCCAGGAGAGGAGCAGATGAGACTGTGAAACAAGGAAAGGTGTGGCTGGAGCTGGGGGACTCTGAGGGGGGGGCAGGCAAGGTCAAGGAGAAGCAAAGGAAAGAACGTTTACGCCCTAATTAGCCAGCAATTTGTTATAAAACAGCCTTGCCACCTGGAGAGCAGAATTTAACAATTTCTTTTTGGCATAAACCATCAAGTCAGCCAAATTAGAGCAGGCTGCGAGCCAGGGCTCCAGCTCAGGCTGCAGTGGCCATCAGGCATTAGCGAGAAGAGAACACGTTCTCAGAAAGAAAGTAGCAAGTGGAGGAACTACTACAAGCTCCTGAGTGCTAGATATTGTGAGCTTTGTTTTGTTTGTTTGGGAGAGATCTCTCTGTCGCCCAGGCTGGCCTCAAACTCACCGTGTAGCCAAAGGTGACCTTGATCTACCTGCTTCTGCTTCCCGATTCCTGGGATTATAGGCATATGCTACCAGGTCCAGTTGGTAAGGGGTTGACGCAGGACCCTGTGGTTTCACATGTGCTAGGCAAGCACTCTGAAACAGCTGAGTCTTTTAGAAGAAGCAAATCCATTTGGCCTTGGGCTTAGCTGTACGGTATCTTAACCCAAGTACTCCACTGCCACATGAAACCTCAATGGGAATTCCTGCTTCTTTTTAAGAAGAGTCACTGCTGTTCTGGGCCTGAATCTCCAGTGGTGTGTGTAAGTTACCACTTACACCTTTCCACACAATTCCTGTTCAGACTTGCTCTCTGGCCTTTCCTAAGGACAATGCCATTTGATAATGTAGTTAGCTCATAGCCTGCTACTGCTGCTGCTGAAGGTGTCTTTAGTCTTTCAATTTCCAGGCTTAGGTTGAAATCATGTTAGTTGATTATTACCCTTGTTCCTGTTAATTCTTGACCAGAATAAGTCCAATTCTGACCTCTGTGGGTGGTCCTCTTCAACCTGCCTTTTTTGTTTGTTTGTTTGTTGTTTTTACTGTGTGCAGAAGCTTGGTTCACATTTCAGTCTTTGTACCATTTGTAGATCTTTTTCGAGACATTGGGAGAATATTACAGGGAGATGGCGCGCTAACTCTTCTCTGTGCCTCTCTGCTCTGAAAGACCACATCCCATGTTTCTCCAGTTTAGATCTTGCTTTTTTTGGTTGTTGGTTTCTGTTAATCCTCACTGTGCTGTCCCTGACAGAGGAAGCTCTGATACGTTTTCCCTTGTACCTTGCTGACATCTGGTCTTACAGTGCCCGGCATGGCAGCTCACTACCCTGCAAGCCCTCCTTTGACAAAGGTCTAAGACATCACAGGTCTGAGTGGTGCTCTAAACACAGGAGTTCTTGGCCTCCTTTACTCAAGAACGATTCACACAAGTGCATTGTTCCACCTTAGGATTCTTCCTGCCAGTTTTGACTGAACGTGATGAGTTCTTAGTTTCAATCTAAATAAAAACATACTTGAATCTGGTTGTGGTCCAATTTGAAAGCAACGCATTGGATGGGATATGGTCTTTTTTCCCAGTTAGTCTTACAAGTTTTGAAGTCAATCACTGGTTTCCACTCCCACACCCTAGACTAAACTGCAACCCAGTCCAGCAACCCTCTCCCTTGTGCAGTTTCCCTGACTGTACTTGAGCCTTGCCATTCAATTTACTGGCTTTTGAAAACCCCTAGGCACTAATTTACGATGGTCTATGCCATTATAGCCCACTGGCCTGGGCTTTTCAGCTCCAAGAGATAAGCCCTTTGAAACTTATTTTTTAGTGTCTTGGTGAATCCCTTCTACTCGCTGTCATGTTACATTTAGATGACAGTCACAGCAAGGAATAAAGGAGACTCTCACACCCCCGAAAGGTGATAAGCCCAGAATGTCAAGTTAGATTTCTGTAGACCGAAGTAGCAGGGAAGGTCCTAAGGAAGAAGCCTGGGTTCACTTTAAGATGAGGTGACAACAAACCTGGAGTGCTGAACAACCCTCCTGTGCCGTGTCCTTGACCATGACTTGATTGTCTGAACGTAATAAGAGTGGACAGGAACTTATGCCCAGTGCCTTTTCCATCAGAGTGGGAAGAGCAACCCAATGTGAGAAAGGCACAGTATGGATTCTTTTGAGAATGAAATAGAAATGCACAGGGCTCATGAACAGGTCTCCACGTAGTGCGTGGCTGTGTGTTACCTGGACTGAAGCATACTGCTGCCTCCTCCCTAAATCAACTCAAAAATACTTTGTGTCCCCCCTTAAGCCAGACTTCTTTCTGTAACAATCAGCAGGCCCACCCTTTCTTTTTGTCCTGGTTAGCATTGACTATCAACCTGATGCAGTCTGGAATCATCTGAAAAGGAGTCTTAATGGGATATTTGTCTTTATAGGGTCTGTGTGCAGATCTATGAGGGATTGTTTTGATTGTTTTAACTGATGTAGGAGGGTCCAGCCTTTCCTGGGTAGAGTGTCCTGGGTTGTATACAAAAGCTAGATAAGCATGGACCAAAGAGCCAATCAGCAAGCAGCATTCTCCCAGGGTTGTGCCTCTAGGTTCCTACCTTGGATTCCTGCTCTGACATCTCTCTAGGATGGATCGTCATCTGGAAACGTAAGATAAATCAGTTCTTTTCTGCCATAGTTGCTTTCGATCAGAGTGTTTCATCACAGTACCAGAACGAAACAAGAATACCTCCTCGCCATACTTGATCCTCTCAGAGTCTATTGCCTCATTTTATTTGCTTACTAATAATTAGTTGCTTGCTGCCCTCACTTAGTAGGTGTCCGTTTTTTCTCATGTTGAAGAAGAACACCATTAGAGACAGGCAAGTACCTGGAGTGGGCCTTTCAGAGTTCCGCCTCCCCACAGTCGTTTGTTTCCATTCCTGACTTTTGCTAATTAAAGAAAACTAGAGCTCTGGCTTCATGAGAACTCTGGGGAGACCTGGGATGAGAAGGAGTTGATGAAACGTGGCATTTTTTTTGACAGTCTTTACATGCAGTAGCACATAGTGCCAATTGTCCACCTGACAGAACCTAGAATCACCTTGGGAGATGAGCCTCTGGGTCAGCCAGTAGAGGATTATGATAATAGATGTGAGAAGATCCATCTTAATTGTGGGCGGAGCCATCTCCTTGGTCTCCCAGGCTCTGAGTAGGATAGGGCAGAGAAAGCAATCTCCAGGTGAGCAGGTATTCTTACCTGTGTTCCAAATACGATGGAGATGTGACTCGCTGTGTCAAGGTCCCTGTTGTGTTGACGTCACCATCACGATGTGTCCTGAAATGAGAGCTAAGATAAATCCTTCCTCAGGTTGCTTCTGTCAGGGTATCTCATCACCACAGGAAAAGAAGCCAGGATCATTCAAACTGGATCCCTTCCCAGGGCTCCTCCAGCTCGGAGGGATGAGTCAGAGACCCATACCAAGCAAACTGATGCTGCATTGGCATTGAGTTTCTGTGGCAAGACTCTTCCAAATGAACTCCAGAGAGCTCCGATGCCAATCTGCTCTCTTCCTGACAGCTTGATCTTTGTGATCTCTAAATAAAGTGAGTGTTTGTCTCAAGTTGGAGGGACGCTGACTTTCTGTTCTCAGAGGTGAGGGTGGGGGTTGGGACATGTACGGCAGAGGGAGGCTATGGGGGCTTTGGGGTTCTAGCAGTACCTATGATGCTCAGCCAGAGTGTATGACATTAATGACTACATACGCAGTGACGACTCTAGTGCCCTCCTCACCCACCCAGCCACCCGCTGCTTTTTCAGCACCTCAACTACATGTTTAGAGAAGTTATGATGCTATTGTAATGTCATATTAAAGTCTCTATACTCAACCCCTTTTTCATCACATGATATGACCATTTTATTGTGCTGCCAGAGAGTCTGCTTATCCTCTTCCTCTGTATTGCTGAGGGGCAGATGTCTTTGAATTCTTGGAGTTGTGTGCTTCCTGTCCAGATATCGCTCAGTCAACTTCTCTGTGAATTCATGAATCTAGACACGATTTCAGGGCTCATCAGTCAAGAGCTGTGCTTTTAGAGCACCCAGATTTGGTTCTCAGCACCCCTGGCAGGCGCACCACTGTCTCTCATGCCAGCTGGTTATTTCCAGTTGAAGGTAGTCCAATTTCTTTTCTGGCCTCTTTAGGCTACATACACACAGAGCACATGCATATGGACATACAAAATACTCAATACTCATATAATAAGATAAAAATAAACCTCTTATGAGTACTGACGTCTACACTTTGGATTTCTGCAAAAGAATGCGGAAGCATATGGGCATAGACATCTCTGGGTAGTGTAGTCAGAAGGAAAAAGCTGTGTACCTGGGTTATCCAGGCAGTTCAGATGGAGTCTGGCTTTAGCTAGAATCATACAAATGGTTCTCCGTGGTAGACTTGCTGCCAGATCTGGGCCACAGCAAGGAGGGTGGGATTCTTTCCTGTGCTTACATTTTAAAGCTCCACACTCTTTTTAATTGTTTTTGAGACAGGATTTTTCTGTATAGCAGTGACTACTCTGTAACTCACTGTGTAGATCAGGCTGGCCTTGGACTCAGAGATCCACCTGCGTCTGCCTCCCCAGTGCTCGAATTAAAGGTATATACCACCATTTCCCAGAGCCTTTTTTTTCCCCCAGCAAGGCAAGATCTGGTTATATATGTGGTTAGGAAGTCTTCTTGTGGAAACAGACAGGAATTGAAGCAAGAAGGGGAAGAAGTGGTGTGCATCCGAGCCCTTCCTACCATAGCACATGGAAACACCCCTTTTCCTGGTGTTCCATACTGGACTTCCATACGCAGCACACTGGAAACCGTGACTAACTTTGTTTGACAATGGCAGAAAGTATGCCCTGCCTCAGATGCCAGCTGGTTATTTTCAGTATTTTAAAAGTTCCGTGAATGGTCTGTCGTATCTGTTCAGCTTGAGAAAAGGAAAGACAAGTAGATCGGAGGTCATGATGGAAAGCCGTAATTACAAGGTCAGTTGAAGGCGTAGCGGGTGGAGCGTGAGCAGTTTCAACAGATTGTGCTCTGCCATGTGGCACCAGGGATGTGAGGAACGAGGTACCCGGCTTTTCACCACCAAGTTGTCCCACTGTAAAACATCAGCAGGACTCCTTGCCATCCACACCAGCAACCTTTTACCTTGGGAATGCAGTAACTTTCTGTGCTCAGTTTATTACTGAAGTCTGCAACTGGGGCTAATGACGTCATCACATCCCTGCTGTGTAATGGAGTTGAGAGACCCTCTATGTGTATGCATACATTAGGTAACTGTGAAGTTTAATACTTTAATACTGTGAAGTTTAAAAGTTTGAAAAGTTTAGAATACGTTCCTGACACATAAGGGAGAAAATACACTTAAGTTACAGAAGCTACCACTAAATCTTCTTTTGAGGGTTTAATGGTGTGGCCAGAGGATGACTAAATTACCTTCATGCTCTGGATCTCTTTACCTTTCGTTCTTAAATTTTCATCAAACAGTGAGTGTTTTAATATTTTAGTTTTCTTTGTCCTCCAGTTACAGTCATACAGCTCTCAATGGACAATGATAATCATGTTTCATTGTCTGGATGTCTTCAAAAATATAATGTTTCAACATACTTAGGTGTTTTTGAATTGGCAAGCTAAAAATATAAGAATATTCAATATAGCGAGACTACATTTTTTTCATACTTTTTATCTAGGAAATAATATTTCAGTAAAAGCCAGAGTATCTCCATGCTGTTACTCAGTAATTCCGTGTCTCTAGACATTTCTTAAGGAAATAATAGAACTTGAATAGGGCTTTATTTCAGTAAATGATCATTGCTTTATTTTTACCAGTAGCAAACAGCTTGGTTCTGCAAACAGAAGAGTCTGTTATGTGATTCGTTGTTTTTCTCTTTCCAACATTTCTATTTATTCTTTGTCAAAATTTCCATTTCCTTGCAGGATTATGGGCAAACATGTATTTTGGGACATCCATAGGAGAGGAAAATGAAGCCAGTTGGGATAAGAAAGTTTACACAGGAATATCTTTTCCCATATGAGAAACTAGGATGTTAAAAAGTGAATTTTGACAACAATGACAATAGCTACATGAAGATTACATAGAAACATAAAAAGTAACAGTGATGTCTGGTGGCTCATGCCTCTGGCCTAAGCACTTTAAGGCTGAGACAGGAGAGTTGCCACAAGTTTAATGCCAGCCTAGGCTGAGAGTGAGATCCTGTTTTCAGAAAAAATACAACCAAAACCAAACCAAACAAAAACCATAATGGTCATGCTATTGTAGGTCATTTAAAGTTTTTTCCTTATGGATTTCTATATGGCTCAAACTATTTTCAATGAATATATGCTAGTTTTATAATTATGTAAAAAATTTAAAGGAGCATTCTTAAAAAAATCTGAGTTATTTAAGAAGAATCAGTCGTAGAGCAAGTAGACAGAGGAAATGAACCCTTCAGTTCTAAGGACCATCTGCCTATTGATCAGAATCCACCAGAAGAACACAGATCCAGTTAGCAAGGGCAGGAAGAGAAAGTACCTTTGTGAGTTCTCTGTACCTCCGTGTGCATTAGCTCCTTAAACTAACAGAGCTGGTGATTGGGTTCAAGCTGTCACCCAGGAAAGCTACACTCTACTTTGCTTCTGTGAAAGTGTCCTTCCCTTTTCACGACTGGCAGTGTATCCAAGTCAGCAGCTGGTTGCCATGCTATTGCACAGGATGACGGGTTGTGAGATGAGTCCAGTTTCCAAAGAGTAGGTCTGCATAAACCTTCATATAAAGCATAAGACACCACCCAGGATGGTTACACGTGTTTCCGTCTCTGTGTCTGGAATACATACGTGTGAACTACGAAGGCAAACACGAAAAGGGCCATCTTATTGGCACACTTGGCAAACTCATCTGATACCACTATAGACCTTTGACATAGGAATCCATAATGATGTGAGCCAGTTCTCTTCTGCAGAGAACGCGAGAGCATGGTTGTAAACTAACGTTGAAAAAATATTTATGGCTAGTTGGTTATGTCCATATCTCTCATGCGATTCCTTTTCAAGTGCATCGTGGTTGATCCAAATAGGACTGGAATTGGATGGCCCAGTGCTACCTATTATCACCGTCAAACTGGGCCTGTGCGCAGGTGGCATATTGAGCTAACAAGCTGTGCTGGCATTGGCAGGAGCAACGCCTCCAGAAGGCAGAGCTGCTAGGGACTGTTCTTCTGGCAGATTTGGTGCTTCTGGTCCGTAGTGCCCTGGTGTCTGGGTAACGAGGCCAGGTAAAGCGGCACACCCTGTCAGAGGCACACACAGATAATGATTTCAATTGCGAAGCCTCACCTAAACCTTACAAGCCTCCGATCGTATTGCCATATTTTCTTGAACTGTTCTATTACTGAATCTCTAGACCAGTGAGGGGTACTCTTTGGGAGGAGGAAGCACATTTGGTACTGCTTTCATTTTCAAGTGACCTCACCAACTAAATCGTTTCTGATTCTCTATATGAGAATAGTCTATAGCTTAACCAGCAGAGAAAAGCTGTTGGACATCGTGTGTTTTGAAAGCCTTAGAAACTGAGCTACACTATTCTACCCAGAGTGGAATTTTTATGAAGAGAGTGATGGAGAGATGGAGAGATGGCTGAGAGGTTAAAGGACAGTTTAGTTAGAGGACTCAAGTTTGGGTCCCAGCACCCACATCAAACCACTTGTGACACTAGCTCTCTTCTAATCTGCACAGGTGGTCATGCACGTGTGTGAGCATGACATACAAACACACACACACTCACATAATTACCCCCTTTAAATGGAATAATGGTAATATTTGTAGTTTGCAAAATCCACTCTGAGAGTTTTGTGGTATGGGGTCTGGGAATCATTTATTTGGACAGTAGACAGGGGTTTCTTTAAATGAGGAGAGGAAGGATTCAATATTTTGGAAGTAAAATCAACTGCTAAGATTGGCCAGTAAAGATGACTGGCAGGTTCATAGAGTCCATGGCAGGCTGACACTGGGAAGTGGCTCTTGGTCTTTTTATAATCTAATGGAGAAAAGGAGGAAGCAGTTACTATCTGCCAGCAGCGTGCTGAGTTCTCCGTGGGCCCGGCTCATCCGTTCTTCCCATTGGCTTTAGGAATCACTCTGTCTGTCTTTTACTCTTGATTTATCTTTTCCACCCCTTGTTTTTTTTCCTTTGAGGCACAGTCTCATGTACTTCCAGGCTGCCCTTGAATTCCTGAAAGTCCCACCTCCACCTCGCAAGTGCTAGCTGGCATCAGAGGTGTGTGCCACCATGCCCAGCTCCGTGTTAGAGTAAGAATAACACAAACTTCAAGAGTCTTGCAGGACTGTCTCAAATCATGCAGTTGCAGGCTACACCATTTAACCCTGTGTCTAAGAGAAGGAAGGCTGTGCCAATAGGAACAGGGAGGAGTTGCCTCCTCCCAAATTTCCATAGTGAACACGAGGAAAATGTACTCAAAGGCCTTGCCCGGTACCCTTTGGGCAAACAATGCTCTTCACGTTTCCTGGCCCGCATACTCGGGTAGAGAGGAAAGAGTGTTTCTTTTCACCTACCTGACCTCATTGCAATCCACTGAATCTGCATGCACTCCCATTGCAGATCCATTCTGCCAGCCATGATGTTTACTGGCTAAGTCATGGCTTGATTGTGCTTGTTCCCTCTTTAGTTTATGAGGCTGTAGACTGAGTTTTCCATGTTTTTAGACTTCCTTGGTTCGACTCCTGTATTAGAAAACAACTACTCATTCAGAATTAATTCCCCACTGATTTTGAACTTTTAATTTCAGCATCCTTAAATTGTACCTAGGCTTAAAAATGTGCACCACCGTGTTCAGCTCTGTATTTCATCTTTCCTTTCTTTGCTTGATACCGGTTTTTCTCCTCATTTGTCTAACTTTGTGGCCCGCTGTTAAAAAGTAATCTGGTTAGGACTATTTCTCTTGCATTCTGTACTCCTCCTTGGATAGTTTCTCGTTTGCACGCCACAAATATACAAATTCCCAGACCCAAGCAAGATGAAATTGCAAAACAGTTTATTAAATTAGATGAGGAGAACCAGTGGCCAGTCTGATGTTGGAATGCTTGACTCTGGCCCGAGCAGTTCTGACTAACCAGGATGAAAGTTTAAGGACATATTAACATGCCACCTGTCCGTGTGGCCTCTGAGACTGTACTGTGATAATGGATTCAGTCCTGGAGAAGTCACTTTAATCGATTCCTGAGATCACAGCTCCTGCAGCCCAGTCACCTCCCATTACGCCCTGCTTCCCACCGGGGCTGCGCTGAGGGTTACGTTTATAACACATTAAAAACACATAGGAGAGGAGCCAGCCTCCTGTGAAGAAATTCCTTTCTTACATGTAGAGAGTATGTGATAGCTGTTGATTCAGGCTTTGAACTCTTTTATAGAAGTGATAAGTGTTTTAATTGCGATAAAAGTCACACTTATCATTAACAAACAAAAGTGGCCACATATGTCAAGTCTCAGGCTAGATATTAGTCATTAGGAAAAAAATTTCTGTTTATAATCATGTAAACTAAATTGTTATGATCAAGTAAACTAAATCATTACATTCGGTGCTCATTCCTTATAAAGTAACACAGACCTGTACTTTTACAGTTTTCCAGCTTTGCTTAACTGAATGTATTCACGGCAGTAAGTATAGAGGTGGCCCAGCCCAAGTGCTCAATAAATGGTGAACATAAGATGTATGAAAAAAATGATATACAAAAAAGTTAAGCTCTGTTGTCTTGAACTTGGATTTTTATGCTCTATGTTTTAATCAACACATGCAATAAATGTATATAAAGTTCAGTATAAATCATTTTGGGGTATTATAATAGCTGTAAGTTATATGAATTTAATAGTTTTATAAACCTACTTATGATAAAATGCATAATTGTTAAATATTAGTGAAACACATTTAATTTTAGTGCATGATTTTCTCTTTTATCCACTGACTTTGACAAACAACAACAACAACAAAGTGAGTTTCAGTGTATGATGTGTACTGAAGAGCTTCTCCCCATTGTGAAGAGTTGCTCTCGGTAAGAATATTCTATAGGTGAAGGGAACATGCGGGATTCAATCTGACCACATCTATAGTTACAGAGTCGAGTGCTGTTGGGATTTATAACTATTTTTCCATCTGTATTTTATACATTTGGTATTCATATTATATCTGAAGGACAGCATAATGGAAATACTGATAGACACTGAGTCAAATTTGTGAATGTGGTTCTTCTTACAACTACCAGATCTGTGCGAGAGTCACTAATGATGTATAGCTGTATCTAGTAGCCTGAGTGCAGACATTCTTAGCTAACATTTAGCACCATCTGGAAGGCCTATGTATGGTATATACTTTTGATATTCCTAAGTTACAGAAGAACATTGGCTTGAATTTGGTCTTCAGTTCTCTGCTATTCGAAGTGTAAAATGATGCATAGATGGAATAATGAAGAGGAGTTATTTCTTCTCCTCACTATGTAAATTTTATAGCTCTTTTGCCTAATCAAAACCCTAAGAGATACTGAAGTTCAAAAATCATAGCATAAATGTGTGGATTTAGAATGACATTGCTACTTGGGGGGATATAAAATTAGAATGTTTAGTGTCTTAGTTAGGGGTTCAGTTGCTGTGATACAATACCATGTGGGTGGGAAAGGGCTTACTTAAGCTTACAGTTCCATATCATACTCTATCATTGAGCTAAGTCAAGGCATGGTGGCATGAACTGAAGCAGAATATGTAGAAGAGTACTGTATTAGTTAGGGTTTTATTGCTGTGAACAGACACCATGACCAATGCAAGTTCTATAAAAGACAACATTTACTTGGGGCTGGCTTACAGGTTCAGAGGTTCAGTCCATTGTCATCAAGGCAGAAGCATGGCAGCATCCAGGCAGGCATGGTGCAGGAGGAGCTGAGGGTTCTACATCTTTATCTAAAGAAAGCCAGGAATAGACTAGGCATCCTCAAGCATCTGGGAGGAAGATCTCTAAGCCCAACCCCACAGTGACACACTTCCTCCAACAAGGCCACACCTAGTAATAGTGCCACTCCCTGGGATGAGCATATACAGACCATCACACGTACCAACTATTGACTTGCTCCTCATGGCTTGCTCAACCTGCGTTCTTATAGCACTCAGTACCACCAGCCCAGGGATGGCCACAGGGAGCTGACCCCTCCCATATCATACATCAATCAAGCAAATGCACCACAGGCTTGCCCGTAGGCCAGTCTAGTGGGGCCCTTTTCTCAACTGACATCCTCTCTTCCAAAAGACTCAAGCTTGTAACAAAGTGACATAAAACTAGCCAGCACCAGAAGCCAACCAGCTAGTAGCATTTACAACACTTTATTTTCTATATCTGGTATTTTAAGTCACTTACCCCTTTTCTTCCTGAGAATGTCTATCTAACAAATATTGATGGTGGTGTTTGGATTGTTTGTTTGTTTGTTTTTTGCTTGGTAAGGTTTAGCTGATATAAGAGTTGTTTATGGCTTCTGTGGCACATAGACTTGAAACTTCATGGCTTAGCACCAAAAGATGTCTGACTTTGTTGATGTGTGGTTGGGAGATGAACAACTCTTGTATATGTGGAGTTGTTGATGTTGGTTTGCTTAGAGATGGGCTGATGAGACACTGCTTCCACAAACATTTGCCTTCTGCCATCTTCCTAGCAGTTGGCCTCCAGGAGGCTGTCTGAATACATAGGAAGTCAATACATAGATGGTGCAGGATGCTTCTATAGATCACACCCAAACAAGATGTGCCTCCTGCTCCTGTCCTGTGGTCAAGTCCAATGCACAAGGGCAGAAAGTGAGACCTTTCATAGGAATCACCACAAATGATACTTCCCTGTAAAAGGCAGCATGGATTTTGGGAGGGACATGTGACTTCCTACACCGTGGTAGGAGAGTGACTGTGACTATTATAGTCATATAAAAAAGAAAATTATCCTCAGGCGATGGTGTTGGAAATGAGGCCATTAAAAAAATGGAACTGAAAAGTATTAGAACAGAATTGGATACATTTAGAAATATTGCTTTATAAGCAGAGATGTTTGGTTGAAGTAATTGCGTTTTGATGATTAAGGAGATGCTTTGGGTTTTTTGAAATTTTAAAGCAGTTGCTTCCCTGCTCTTTCCCACCCTTAGCAATGGTTTTTTTTTTTTTTTCAGTAAAGAGCTAAAAATCTTTTTCTGTATTTGCCCAAAATGTCTGCTAAATGAGATGATCATTTTTCCTAGAACACATATTTGCAGCACACCATCTCATAATGACTATTTTATACATGCGCACGTGTGTGTGTGTGTGTGTGTGTGTGTGTGAAGAAAATAAAATAAAGGACAAAAAGAGAGGGAGAGAACTTGGGTGGCTTCATAAACTAGGACAGTCAGGAAAGCCTCCTCAAGTAGGTGATATTTGATTAGAGGCTGGGGAAACAGGAGGGAGTGGCTTCTGTGATGCCCTAGTAAGCGGATTCCTGATGGAGGACTGACAAGATCAGAGTTCCCTCCCACCTGGGGTTGAGTGGCAGGAAGGCCAGCAGTTCAGGAGTCTGGGGAGCAAGACAGCCAGGGATGCTGCTGAGGGTAGAAACGCAGCAGTGACTGAGCCGCGTGCAACCCTTAACTGGAAGAGCTCTCTGTTGAGCTGGGTATATAGGTGAATGCTGGAAACACGGCATTTATAAGGGGGAGGCGGGAGGATTGTAGATTTGAAGCCAGGGATTATCTAGTGTGAGCATAAGGAAGGGGAAGGATGGAGTGGAGGAAGAAGTGAGGAAGAGGAAGAGGAAGAGGGGGAGGGGGAGGAGGAGGAAGAGGCTGCTTTGAAACACGCACAGATAAATGTTACAAGTAATTGTGATAGGTGCTGCTCTAAAGAGCTGAAGACAGTGCAAGTAATTGTATTTAAAAGTTTATCCTAGCTGGGCAGGGGAGGCGCGTGCCTTTAATCCCAGCACTTGGGAGGCAGAGGCAGGCAGACTTCTGCGTTCGAGGCCAGCCTGGTCTACAGAGTGAGTTCCAGGACAACCAGGGCTACTCAGAGAAGCCCTGTCTCGAAAAACCAAAAAAACAAAAAATAAAAAATTTAAAAGTTTAAAAGTTTATGCTGTGTTATGTAAAGGATTGGGGTGTGGGTTCAGGAAAAGCAAGGAGGAGGAAAGGCCATTCTTAATGGAGAACAGCACATGACAAGGTCGAGTTTTGAGAAGTTTTAAGTGATGGTAGAGTAAAATGTTCTATGCAACAAGAACAACAGAACAGAACAAAAAAACCACCCTAAGACCCTGGACATGTACAGGAAGTCAGAAGTGGATTGGACCCACGTGTCAGGTTCAAAGTGAAGGAAACACCTTAAAACAACACACCGTTTCTCTTTTCAGTTGAGTTCTCTTAGTCCCCAGAAATTGAAGATTCTGGTCCAGGATATTAAATTAGTGTTTCATTCTATCTGTTTGTGACGCCTTTTTTATTATTATTTTTAGGATTTATTTATTTATTATATGTAAGTACACTGTAGTTGTCTTCAGACACACCAGAAGAGGGCATCAGACTTCTTTACGGTTGTGAGCCACCATGTGGGTGCTGGGATATGAACTCAGGACCTTTGGAAGAGCAGGCGGTGCTCTTACCCACTGAGCCATCTCTCCAGCCCCTTGTAAGGCCTTTAAGATGGGGAAACGGACTCATGACAAGGGACCAGCTCATCTCTTCTCTCTGAGCTTGTAAACAGAATTTACAGGGTTGTTTAATTTTTTAGTTTTTTGAGATAAAAATCACAACCTTTTCATTTTACCAATGCCACTTAATAATTATTTACTTTTTGAAAATGAAAAGATTAGGAAATGGTTAGGCTTAACTGCATTCCCGGGTTCTAGAGTTCTAGAATAATGAATGTTACTGGCCGTTTTACACCCCTATTGCCTTTTGAGAAACTGCACGTATTTTATATGGCTGGTATTACTGCTTCAAATTTGCTCTCTTTGTTGCCTTGCGTTATGGCTGGACCTTTTAAAAATGCATTATAAATAAATCATACATTTTTATTTGTACATTTACTATATTTATTTATTGTGTATAGGGGGCGGAGGTGCAGTATCTATTGAGGTTCAAGGACAACTTGAAGGAGTTATTTCTCCCTTATGGGTCCAGGGATAGAATTTAGGCAGCCAGGTTGGGCTGCAGGCGTCTGTCTGTACCTGCTGAGCCATTTTTATGACCCTGAATAATAGCTTGTAAGCGTATCCGTAATGTTTTACTTTAACCTCAGAACCTCAGAAGACAGATTCTGTACGAATTCCATTCGTTCCTCTTTTGAAGACGCCATGTTTCTAAATGTCCCAGAAGAGCATGGGACACCTTCTGTTAGACACCTGAAGTGGACTTAGCGCTGCTCACAGATGATTGTGTGCTGATGCTCCCTTGATTAGAATGGGGAGCCAGAGCCATGGGAACTGCAGGCTCTGGGGCTCTGAGGGAGTCGGAGAGGCACCATTGAACCCCCGGGAATTTTCACAGGTGCCATTCTGGCTGTGCTGAGACTTTTCCTCAGGGGCTGGCTGCCCTCACAATTCATTTAGCAGTAACAACGGACAGCTGGTCTGGTTGTACGAACCTTCTAGAAAATACATGTTCGTGTGCCCGAGACACTGCTTTCGTTCAGATTCTTCAAGCAAAATTCTATTCACGTATTTTTAGTTTAAAAAAGATGAGTGCAGGTGTTTTGTCTGTAGAACGGTGTACAGAAGAGGTCATCAGATCCTCCGGAACCGGAGTTACAGATGGTTGTGAGCCACATGGGTACTTGGAGTGGAACTGGGTCCTCTGAAGGAGCCGCCAGTGCTTTTAACTGCTGAGCAATCTGCCCAGCCCCTTCAAGCCTAATTTAAAAGAGGAAGTAGCAGCTTAGATAAAGCGGAGATTTGTGCAGGGTTCCATTAGTGCCTCCGGAGGTCATTGCATTACTTGGTTTGTATCTCATTATTGGGAGTCTCCTTTTAATGGGCTTCATATAACAAAACTTGCATATTTTGATATATTAATAGTGCCATGAAATATTATTTAGAAAAGAACGTTTTTGAATTTTCACAACAAGTGAAGACAAAGTTCGGTGCCAGTGGGGGAAGCAGCCAGTGATCTGTGGCGGTAGAGGCGCCATCAGTTCTGCAAGTGCCGCATTTGACACACAGAAGCATGGGCTCCACACCTCAGGATGGGTATGAAGAGTCAGGGACGCTGGGCGAGCCACCGAGCCTGCTTTGGTGACTTTCCCCTGTGACTAGGCTGAACTCTGCTTAAACACCGACTTTGCTCTCTTAATTCCCAAAGCACAACAAACACCACAGTGGCTCCAAAGGACAACAGCCCATTGTCTCTCCTGTGAGCTCAGCTGGCTTTGCTTTAGGTTGGGCTCAAGGTAGCGTTCTCAGATGTAGATTCTAGGGATCTCACCAATCTGCTCATGCACAGAAGTCACAGGAAGCCCACCCCAAACTCATCTGATGGGAAATGGATCTTCCTGGATGGGAAGAACTGTAAATGTTTTGTGATCTTATGGAATCGGTCACGACCCCATTAATGACTTTAATTTTTAATATGTTGTGCCACCTTGTAGTATTCCAAAACTTTAAAATGTTTTAAGATAAAACTTTAAACTCTCAGAGAAGCAAGATGGCTCAGCAAGTAAAAGCACTTCCAGCTATACCTGAATTTGAACCCCCATGTTGAGAAGAGAGAACCAGCTCCCACAAGCTGTCCCCTGACCTCCACAAATGTGCTCGATGGATGGATAGATAGATGGATGGATGGATGGATGGATGGATACATGGATGCATAGATGGACTGATGAATAAATAAATAAGTGTAATAAAAATCTAGTATGAAGCAATTTTTAGACTCCTGATCCCTAACGTGTGGCTCCTGATTTTAACCTGTTTTATCATGATGAAGAAGATAATGTTTTGAAAAGAGGTAATAAGCGTGAAGATGCCTTGAAAAATCTATCAAGGGAGCCTTCTGTAACCTAAGGCATTGCTACAATACAGAAAGGTAGCAGGATTCATAGCTGAAAAGAGAACGCCATCGATTCTGAAACGTAGACAAGAAAGTGATTCCGACATTGTCTTCAGTCCTCTGGGCAGGCTGTTTCGTCTTCAAGATGAAGAAAAGCACTAATGTTTTTATGAAATGCACTGTGATGTAATCATTTTTTATTTAGGGTCGTATCTTTCGTGTGTGGGGAATCAAGCAATGAGTAGCAGTTGGATGAGAGCCTCCATCCCTTGGGTAGTTAATAGCATTAGAACCAGGTGCACTCACACAGGAAGTCTGTAGAGCCATCTAGGAGGAAGAGGATGGCTTTGATTAATGTGGGCATCCTGCTACCTCACAAGGCTTTTCCCCAAGACATTGCTCAGTGTATAACTTTACTTCCTATAGATTGCTCAAGTCTTGACTATATTTTTATAAAGATCTAAAATCTCTGATAAGCTACCATTTCATAGCATATATTATTACTCTTAACTTTCCCTATTTCCAATATCGAATTCCCTTTGGCATCTCAAAATACTATTGCAGTATGCTATGATGAATTAGAAAATCTTAAAGGACTGTAAGGGACTGGGTATTCTCCTAAGATGTCTCTGTTTGAAGGGGTAGGTAAGATTTTAGGGCCTTATTGGAAGAGACTTTGTTGTTGTTGTTGTGTTGTTTTGTTTTGTTTTGTTTTTTTGTCCTCCCGTCCTGCCTGAAGCTGAGGACTAAACCCAGGACCTTGTAGACACGCACTCTACCACTGAGTTAAATCCCTTACCCTGAGAAACCTGCAACTGACATAAAGGCAAAAAGCTTGCTTTTCATAGTTTGTTCTTTTTCCTGAGTCATTTTGATGGGTTCATATTTGCTCAGACTGCATTCTTTACTGTGAATCCTGGGACTTAAAAGATATTCAGACCAAAACCACAAACACATTCCAGTTTTCTCAATAGATATTAAATTTGAATTTGTTACTAATTTACTATCAGAAGGCTTTCTACAAAAAAATTTGAAATTCTAATTTCTCTATAAAAATACTGCAAGATCAAGCCAGCCTTACGGCTTGAGCATAACGAGTTGAAGCTGGTTCAGATGGGCTGTGTACAACCCGGTCGCCATCACCCACATCCCATACTTACATAACCTACTTGGCTGTGATCGGTGTTTGAGTTTGAGCCAATGGTACCACAGTGGTTAGAATGATCCAAGCACCCCTCTGATGCTTAATAATCAAAGATAATTTAGGAAGTGCTATTAGGGAGGTGGAGTTTGCATCAGTGATAAGAGTGGAGACTCTTAGGTAGATGAATGGAAATAAAAAGAGTTGCATTTCAGAATCCTGTCTGCTTCCTCACTGAGCTCTGAATCACAGTGTAGATGGCTTGTCTGACTCTCATCATAAAAGCCCGTCTTGGCAGTGGACACTTTAGCACAGATTGTGCCTGCCTGTCAGTCATCTTCACCAAAACACTGAACTCCTGACCAACTCAACCTGGAATCTTTGACCTCCCTAACACCCTTGTAAAGGTATTTAAAAAAAAAAGGGAGGCGGCATTAATTGTAAGTCCAAATTATCTTAAACTGCGAACTTAAAAGTTTAGACAACCCAGGCTGTGGTGGCTCACGCCTTTAATCCCAGCACTTGGGAGGCAGAGGCAGTCGGATTTCTGAGTTCAAGGCCAGCCTGGTCTACAGAGTGAGTTCCAGGACAGCCAGGGCTACACAGAGAAACCCTGTCTCAAAAAAAAAAAAAGTTTAGACAAATTAAACCAAACATGGTCAAATCTTTGGATCAAGTGTCGGGTTCACAGGGTCTTTTGAAATTTTGATGTATAATCTGCTTTTTTTAAAAAAGATTTACTTTTATGCATGTGTGTTTTGATTGCATGGATGTTGTGTGCACCTAGTGGATGCCTGGAGCCTGTGGAGGCCAGAAGAGGGTGCTAGATGCCCTGGAACGGGACTTGCAGGTTGTTGTGAAGCCACCATGTGAGTTCTGGGACGCAAACCTCAGGCCTCGGTGAGAACAAAAATGCTCTTAATCATGCTGAGCCATACTTCCAGTCTCTTGATTTGTATTTTTAAAATTGTGTGTTCCAGTTGGCACTGGAGAGATGGCTCAGTGGTTAAGAGCACTGACTGCTCTTCCAGAGGTCCTGAGTTCAAATCCCAACAACCACGTGGTGACTCACAACCATCTGTAATGGGATCTGATGCTCTCTTCTGCTGTGTCTGAGGACAGCAACATTATACTCATATACATAAAATAAATAAATCTTTATTTTTTTAAAATTGTGTGTTCCACAATTTTATCATTATTAAACTTAACCCAAAATCTGGGTATTGTAATATGAACTGAATTTTTTTTATCTTTTAGCTTTTTTCTTTTCTAAAGTTTCAAGACAAGGTCTCCCTCTTCAGGCCAAGTTGACCTTCATTTCCTGGTCCCCCTCCCTCAGTCTCCCAAGTGCTGTGACCGGCGAGCTATACCACACTTGGTAAAAATCTTTGTGTTTTTTTTTTTAAATGAAATGAAAATTTTAAGGCTGTTTACAAAGTTCCTGTTTTCTAAATCAAAGAAATGGAATGGATCAATACTCTAGAAAAATTAGCCCAATTGTTTTTTAACCATAGTAACTCTCAGTGTGCCAGCTGTGTTGTGCTGACTCCTGAGATAGCGGTCCCTAGACTAGGTTACTGGAGCATACACACAGAAGACCCTTGGGTGACTGGCAAAGAACAGGCCTTGTTTCCAGGTCTCTCCCCGACCTCTCAAACGCAAGTCACAGCTGCCACCAAATTCCAAAATGGCCTTATTTTTTTTAAATCCATTTTAAGCAAACTTTGTGACAGCCTAAATGAGAATTAAGAATTTATAATCATAGATATTATAATGACAGGTAACAAAATTAGCCAGAGTGCAGAGAGATGGAAACTGAAATTTCCTTATAAAATAGAGACATATGCTGCTGTTGTCAGGGCGCCTCTCATCTGAGGCCGTCTGAATTGTGTCAGTGTACTCAAGTTATTTTTAAGGTGTGGGAATTTGCAAAGAAGAAAATCAGGGTGAGAATATTTGAGTTTATTTAGAATGACATATGGCCCACTAAATACAAGTCTCACTCTGCAAAACAGTAAACACATTATAACATTTAATATATGTGGGGCTGACTGTGAGGAGAGAGAGAGAGAGAGAGAGAGAGAGAGAGAGAGAGAGAGAGAGAGAGAGAGAGAACATAAGCAGTAATGTTGAGAAGTGTCATGGCCACCCTGAATCTAACAATGATCTGACTCTTTACTAATTCAAAGGCCGTCAGACCAGCAGTCTGACAGCGCCTGGGTCTTGAGGTGTGTGGTGTTTCAGACCCCAGAGCTGCAGAGGCAGAATTTGTGTTTATACCTGTGGCTGATCCTATATCCACTGATGCTGGATATGCACCAGACAAAAGAGTCTGGATTATGCCTCAAATTAACTGTGTCACCTCTAAGACACCATTCACTATATTATGTATTTTACTTCCCTTCATCCCTTGCCAGTAACTAAAGTTTAATTCTGGGCAAATTAATTTGCTATCATCATTTAGTTGTATATAAAAGAGAGATAATGTGTCTACTTCATATTATTGGAAGATAATAAATATAAAGTATATGAAATACCAGTCATGGATAATAACTGTGTGTAGTGGTTATTTTAATTATGGTTTCTCTGTGTATGGTGTTATCCTATAGATTGCATGACAAGTGGGTTAATAAATTGCTCGTGGGCTGGAGAGATGGCTTAGAGATTAAGAGCCCTGTCTGCTCTTCCAGAGGTCCTGAGTTCAATTCCCAGCAACCACACGGTGGCTCATAACCTTCTATAATGAGATCTGGTGCCCTCTTGTGGCCTACAGGCACACATGCAAGCAGAACACCATATATATAATAAATAAAAATTACAGAAATTGCTCTCAAAACTTTATGTACAGATACATACATTTGTTTTTTAAAGCTTGAGAAGACAAGATTTCTAAGATGACTTAAAGAGCCCAACAGAACAGCCACTGGAGCTGGATTAAACCAGCCATATTCCTTCATAGTTCTTTTGACCCTGTGTTGTGTATTTAAGATCTTGAGATTCTGTGGCTGCTATATGACACATCAGGTGCTTTGGGCTTGCTTTAGTGATGTTATAGATTGCTAGATAAGCAATGGTCAGTACTGTGCACACTTTCTGAATGTGTGAGCACATGGAGGCTTGAGGTTTCACAGCCCTAGACTGGAGACATTTAGAAGTTCAGATTATTATCTTTCTGTTTTAGACACAGAAACTTGCCCAAATAGCCCTAAACAGTTCTAATCCATAACTTATTTTCCTACAGGAAGCAATTGCTTATTTGAAAACCTGTTCAGTGTGTAACAAAGCTAACAATGTATCAAAAGCTCCTGATAGGGGTTGGATGTGGTGGGGCACAGCTGTAATCACAGCATTCAGAAGACTGAGGCAGGAGCATTTTGAGTTCAGGGCCACCGTGAGCAGCTTGTGGACTTCAATTGTAGCCTAGCATAGATACTGAGAACCAATCTCAAGAAATAATAATAATAAAGAATAAATGTTCAGGAAGACTCTGCTATTGGTTTCTCTGCTGAGCCTTTCTGTTTGGTACAGAGGCACCCTTGGTGAATGACTGCAGACAAGGGACAGCTCCTTACAGGGTAGAAAGAGGGACTTCACTCCCTCTACTCTTCGTTGGGGCTGGTGAGATAGCTCAGCCAGTAAGAGCACTGACTGCTCTTCCAGAGGTCCTGAGTTCAATTCCTGGCAACCACATGGTGGCTCATAACCATCTGTAATGAGATCTGATGCCCTCTTCTGGTGTGTCTGAAGACAGTTACAGTGTACTCATATAAATAAAATAAATAAATATTAAAAAATTACAAAAAAATGTTCCCTGAAGGAACTGGGAATAGACTCCCCGGGGTAAGGCTCTTCCAGCAAGCAGGAAGTCCTGGCTTCTTCCCCAGTACCAGGAGGAAGGGGTGATGGAGTGTACCTGTGATGTCAGCAGGAGGGAGGTGGACGTGGGAGGATTAGAACTTCAGGGTCATCCCCAGTCACATAGTAACTTTGAGTCAACCTGGGATACATTATGACCTGGTCTCATTCACTGAAATTTGATTCTTCTCGTTTTTTGGTAATAGGGCTCAAAGCATTGACTCTATGGTAACCAAGAACTTGCTAATTCTTTGTCTGAAAGCCTGCCCCAATTTCCTGTTACCTCGAACTTGACTGTGTTAGGATGCTTTTGAAAATAGTAAACCTCCTTGGGCCTTTTTCCACTCGCTGTGTTTTGTTTCTCATTATCGGCGATGATAAATTTCCTTAGTGAGCATGCAGCCAGCACATTGAATAAAAATTTAAATTGATTTGCATATTGAAGTGGATGTAAATTAAGTTAGGCAAATCCTGCCCCCCCCATTTGTCTGAAAAATCACATTCCACTGAGGAGGGTAGTCATTTTAAAAATGGAAGAATAAAGGAAAGAAGAGAGCGGTTTCTTAAAAACTGGGGAGCACTAATTTGCTTGAGCATTGGTCTCATAAATAGATAACGACCTTTCTTATCAACACATCTCTGAAACAAAGACTCTTAAGTCATTAGGAAAGAGATGGCCTCAAGAGAACCAAGTCCACATAATAAGGATTATAAATGTGGTCATGGATCTAAAGGGAGAGCTTTGGTTACAGATTCGAAACAATTATTTCCAGTGTTAAGAGGACCAGAAGGAATTTGCTGCAATTAGCAGGCACCTATAGCTACTGTAAAGTTAAAGCCAGTGTGGGTTTTACTTACCCTTTATATTTACATGTTTTATAAGATGTAGCTGACATAAATATTCAGAGTACGCTATTAAATATTAAATATATTAATATTAATATATTAAATATACTGTACAGTTTGATAAGATTTGACATATGCACAGACCATAAATCTCATCACTATATTCAAGATAAGAATTATATTTAGTTACCTTGGGATGGATAGATGTGTTTAATCAGAAGGGAGTGTCGTGTCAGAATTTAATGCCATCTTTTTCCAGCCAAACTCTGTCCTTATGCTGAACTATAAGATGTAGAGAAGATTTGTATATATTTATTTATGCTTATTCAAGGAGTATTGTTTTGTTGCTGTAGTTCGGAGTGGGGGAGTTGTTTTGTTTTAAAATTTAGGGTGTGGTTGGGATGCGTACTGCAGTGTGACTGCCCTCTAGTGGCGACATTGAAAAACAGCAACTCTGCTGCTTTCCAAAGCTGCAGGAGAAACCCAAAGGCACAAGCCACTCGTTTTTTAATTCGTGGGGAGTGAGGGGGTGGTGGTGGTGAAGAAATGGACAGTTAGATCTTCCACGAAGGGGGGAGGCATCTGCCTCGCTTGTCTTACATAGGAGTAAAATTCTGAGGCCGATGGTGCTAAATGCACACATTGGTCAGGATTTTGCTCGCAGATAACCCACAAGTCTATATTGGTTTTCATTTTTTAATTTATACATTTAATGGCAAAGAACTTAAAAAGAAAAACTGCACAGTGAAATTAGACAGACTCAACATCTATACATTTTAGTGAATTCAATACATTTAGAATAGCCATTCTGGATCTGTGGAGCCTCCCACTGGATTTTACACCTTCCGCATCAATAATTTTATGCACTTGTTCGATTTTCTATGAAAAAATGATGCATTTCTCTCTGTTGTTTCTGAAGTATTGATATGTCAAAATAAATGTTTATTTTGCTATCATTTCTAATTTGTGCATTTTTTCTTACAGCTCTGACTAAATATTCCAGGAACTCTTAAATTATACAAATGGAAATTGTACCGGAGAATTGTACATAAAATTGTACATAAAATGGAAATTTTCAGTTTTCTTGAATTTTAATGCAAAGCTATTCTAATATGAGTCTGGGTGATGAGAGAATTACGTCTGATTAGAATCAGACAGAAAGGCAGGAGGTACCCAGATCCTGAGCTCTTAATGATTGAGCATATCCGTTCACAAGTCATTCTGTTAGTTCAGGGTTACCCTCAGTAAAGGGAGGAGAACTCTTCAGTGTGATGGGAGCCAGGCAAAGGGTCCAGGTTAGAATAAGTGAGACAGGCATGTGCTTTCAGTTTATTATACTTACCAACATGCTCAGATGTAGAAATTCTCCTGCAAGCAAACAGAAAGACTTCAAATACTTGTGTTGGTCAAGTCCAATTTTGAGATAGACATGACAGATTTTAGCACTAAATCTTCTTAAACCTCTTTACTAGCCTGTTCCCCTCCCTCTGCCTCCTCTCCTGTGCCAAGCACTATCTATCTATTTATCTATCTATCTATCTATCTATCTATCTATCTATCTATCTATCTATCTATATCCCTCACTCTTTGCCTCGGTTTCTGGTGTAAATCTGTATGTCATATTTCTCACTGTCTATGCATGGTTCTACGTATATTTATAGGTTTTATACATGCTGGCTTATAATATGGTGTTTCCAGCAGTGAAAGATGGAAACAGTACTTACTTGTGTTGGTCAAGTCTAAAGAGTAGATAACTCATAAAGAAAAGAGGTTCTTTGAACTCACTGTTCTGGAAGGCTAGGAACATAGTGCAGGATCTGCTGGCTCCTGGTGAAATCTGCATGCTCTTCCATGATTGGCAGAGAAGTAGAAACACACAGAAGAATGATGAAGTCAGAGAGCTAGTGAGGAAATCTAAGACACTTTGACTCACTAGTATAGTCCCTTGACATAAAAACCTGTTACTGGGAGAAGGGTGTTAACCCCCTTTAGGACCTCATTATCTCCTGAAGTTCCAAGACTCTCCAACACTGTTATGTTGGTAGCAATACTCAATATACATTTTTGTGGACCCTGGAGTATCCAAATACATGCAGAAGTCTATATTCTCTCAGACGTCACTTGCCATATGTATAAGAGAAATGAATTTGATAGAAGCATTCTTCCTCTGGAGAAGAGCTTGCTTTGGGAAAGGCTCCATTCACCACTCTGGTGTTTTAGGGAGCCCTTCAGTCTCCCATGTATCCATGTGTAAGACTGGATAGGTATCTCACCAGCTCTGTGCTGTGTCTGAGGACTCTTTCCTTTTCTTCCACTGCCCCAGGAGCAACTGTGGTCTCAGAACCCATGAGAGACTCATGTCTTCTCACTGGGACTCACCTTCCCCATGGCACTATGGTGACAGGCTGAGAAAACTGTCTAACAGTCTACCTGTGCACCGCAGGGAGCTCATCACCAACTTTGAAGAGCTTTTGGCGTATGACAGGAGTTAAATGCTGGTTGTAGCAGACAGTCTTTCCTCTTTTATGACGCAGACTCTGATGGCATGCTCCTCTTGACTTGCTTCATGTGAATGTGGTCTTCACAGAGGGATTCAGAAGGGCTGAGGACATGGGTCAGTGGTAACAGAGCACTGGCAAACGTGTGAGGGGTCCTGGGTTCAGATCCAAAAGGAAAAAAAAAGCAATGAGCAAAATAAAAGAACAGCAATGGCCCTTCCATCCCCAAAGGGCATCTGGTGTCCTCATCAATTCTCATGAAATGATTAAATGAATCATTAATTGTTTACTGCAATTAATGAACACCAAAGCAACAATAATTGTTCTCATCTAGCAACAATAGCTGTCATATGAAGTAAATGCAGAGAAAATCTGGGGTTGTCAAGCATCCATGGGGACAGGTACCCACTGGTTCTATAACCATTAGATTTCCCTGTCACAGCTTGCACTGAAAGCCAAAACTCTGACCATCATGCCAGCTGGAGTGGGGTGTAGAAGTAGAGAATGCTATTCCTGTATTATCTTTAAAGACAATCCCCAAATTTACAAAGCTTTAAAAATTCTTTGTCTGGTCATCTCATAATTATGTGATATTTGTCTTCTGATGAGGTTAGGCATGACAGTTTTCAGTGATCCATGTGCAATTATGGTTGAATTTTGATTTTCCAAAGTAGAGAAGGCACTTCTTAGGGGATAAGCTACCTTTGCGATAGAACTTGTGGAAATGGGTTTCTGGAAAGCCTGGATAGCAGGTCACTCAACTTCAATATAGGGCTTTACTATCTACTTGTTTAATTTTGTTTCTTGATACAATCTTGTGTCGTGGATCAAACCAGTTTTACATAAGTCTTGATGAATGATTACTTGGCTTTTTCTAGGCAAACATTATTATTCCTTGTATTCCACATACAGCCAAGATTCCCAATTATCCCCCTCCCCCATCTCATTCGATTTTTCTCAAAGTAAGTCTTTCAGTTTCGCTATATAGTGAATCTTGTGTTAATTTTGCCAGATCATGTGTTTTGACTACAAGTAATCTCCTAAGTTCTGCCCACAGAAGATAGAAGCTTGTTTATTTCTAACAGAGCTCTTTCTGCTGAAGCTAAGTTAATAGAACTCACAGAGATAGGTTATGGTCCTTGTTAGGACACTTGACAATTTAATTTCTATTTTTCTGGAGTCCTAGCATGGGTAGGTGTGACTGCTTTGACTTAGTGTGCAAAAGTAATAGAGTTAGGGTATGTAAATTATGCGTTATTTATACAGTTTATTACTATAGTGTTTACTATTTTCTTCAACAAAAGGGAACGAATATGGACCTGATTAGTGAGAGCTTGTGTTTAGAGCTACCTAATTTTCATAGGAGCTCATGTCCAGAAGCAGTATGTAGATGAAAAGCTTTCTGTGTTTTGCAGAGGAAAATGAACTCTGCTGGGAGGAACATTTGTTTGTTTGTTTGTTTCTTTATATGTTTTTGAAACATGAACTTTGAGCCTGAGACCCTCCTGCTGCTGATTCTCAAGTGCTGGGCTCACAGTTCCATATCCAGCTGTGACTGATATTAATTTTATATATAACAAAGAGGAAAAATGTAAAAACACACTCAGGAAAAAAGAATCAAAAAGCAAATCAAAAACAAAAACAAACAGATAAACAGATAACCTCTGCAGACATTTGAGCACCATTGATTATTTGACTTTCTATGAAGTTAACTTTGCAATCATGGTAATTGTTTAAAGGAAAAAATACCTATTGATGTTTTTCTTTTGCTTAAAAAGCATATACATATATACAGGTGTGGATTTGAGCAAAATGATGACTGAAGCCTCATAGATCTTGTCAGTCAATAAATGCTCATAAGATGCTAGGCAGGCTCTTTCAGAATTTACATTTTCTTTCTATAGTTCCATGTAAAGGGAACTTTATGCCAATAAGTGTATTTTTAGAAAAGATCCAAAATCCAATAACTAAAGGTTCTATTGTAGGAAATCAGGAGACCAGTATAAAATTTATGGAAAAAAGGAGAAAATAAACAATTTAGAACAGATATTAATATAATTGAGAAAAATAAAACAGAATAGTCAACGAGGCAAAAATCTGGCTATTTGAAAAGATTGGTGTGACTCTACCTAGAACAACTAAGAAAAGAAAATGCAAATTGCTAATGTTAGAGATGGGAGAAGAGTCATTATCATTGATTTTCTGGGTGTTAGAAGTACCATAAATAAATATTATAGGCAGCATAGAGGAAATGCAGTTCTTTGTAGCCATAATCTACCAACACCCATAGGAAGAAAACCAGTTAATCAGTAAGCTTGTGCATATGAGAGGTAGAATCAGTAATTAATATAAATAATAAATAAAAGAAATAATGAGGCCCAGGCATATCAAACACTTAAAGAAGAAATGATACCAATTGTCCACATCTCATAATAAATACGTGTAAAATAGAAAACCTGAAAGCAAACACTTCTTAACTTATTCTATGAGGCTAGTGTTGCCCTAATTAAACTAGAAACTTGAAGAGGGAGGAAAACCAAAGGAAACAGGTCATGTTGAAATGAATGAGAAAACATTCGGCAAAAACTAGCAAGTGGAATACAAGAATGTAAAAAAAAAATTTTTTTTTGTAACACTATCAAAGTCAATTTATTCTGGTTCAACATTTGAAAGTCTTATGATCTACTATATTAATAGGTTGAAGAAAAATATGTTTTTATGAATAGGCACAAAAATCCTAAATGACAAAATCCATCTCTCTCTCTCTCTCTCTCTCTCTCTCTCTCTTTCTCTCTACCAATGGGGTAGTGTTTTCTAACATTTACTATGCCCTCAGTTCCTAATATGTACCCCTCACTATTGATTAAAGGTAAAATTACAGAAGACAAGGGATAGAAGGGACTTTTTTAACTTGGAAGATATTGTCTACAAAAGAAAAAAATCCCTGTAGCTAACATCATTCATAGCGATAAGAAACTAGTAGTTTTCCCAAATGATTGGGAACAAATCAAGATGTCTCCTACCATTTATATTTCACAGCACACTGGAAATTTAGGGAAGCGAAGCAGTTCTGCATAATCATTTGGTCGATGCATGATGCTATATTTTTGTCAAGGGAAGTCAAAAATTCTAGACATCAGTGGTGTTTGTTGACTGGATCCCAGAGATACAGGCAAGGTCAGTATTTTCAGTCATCCACATTACTTTTAGTGTGATTAGCCATCAAGCCTGTCCCTTGAGGGATAGATACATTCATGTATCTATCCATCTCTGAAGATGGCCTTGCAAGCGGAGGGACCCACATATACAAGTCCTGAAATTGAGGAAGCCCAAGTGACCGGTGCAGGGCCAGGAGATGGTGGCAAAGACAGACTAGACTCATGGGAATTGCTTAGGCTTTTGCTGAGCAGAATATTTATATATAATTTAACTCTATCATCTATCTATCTATCTATCTATCTATCTATCTATCTATCTATCTATCTATCATCTATCCATCCATCCACCCATCCATCCATCCATCCATCCATCCATCCATCCATCTATCTATCTATCTATCTATCTATCTATCTATCTATCTATCTATCTACCTACATATGTACATATCTATCTTCCAATCACCCATCTTTATTTTTTTGCAGTAAGGAGGCTGGGCTGGAAGGTTGGTGGAGTACAAGTTGGGCAGCTGACAGAAAGCTAGGCTTTGAGATGGAGTGAGAGACAGCAGCAGGCAGTGGCTGCGGGGATAAAGGGACAGTATAGATGGAAGACAGTTTAGTAGCAAAATTTACAGTATTCAGAAAATCATGAAATAGGACTAACTCTGAAGTGTTTGCTTGGGTTCTCATTCCTGAGATGTGACGACTGGAGGAGAGACACCCACAGGCACCCAAGGCTGCCTAAAGGGGCCTGTGGAGCCCATAGCTGAGAAGAGAAGTGAGGGCAGAGCTATTTGACACAGCTATGAGATTTCAAGTTGTGGAAATAGATATTACAGCTAGAGAGAACAGAATGTGCAGTGTGAGGAGAGATTCTTCGTGTCCGCAATGGGCAGGCAACACAGCCTAGCCGCCAGCAGCCTTGCCCATCCTTCATGTAGAATCTTCCACTCAGGCAAAACTCTATCTACCTCCTTCCCTGGGCTGGGGAAGAGAATTTTAGGATGAGTCGCAGAGAGGCAGGGTTAGTAAGTGTAGACAGATACATAAGAAACACATCCACTCAAGGGACAGTATTGGCTTCTTGGCAGGGTCCTGCTTAGATATCTTTGTAGTGGCTGTGTGTGTGGCTCTGTGTGCTTCTAATGCTACAGTGCTCATAAGATCTAAATTTACAACAAGTTTGAACACAGAGCCGTCGATTTAAAATTAGGAAAAGGTTAAAATTTAAGTTTACATATGTCTGTTGGTTTCCACCCATAAAGGACAATGTAAGGTGTTTTGATGAGGTATACTGTTTAGTTGTGGGCATGAGAGGAAAGCTAGAAGTGTTAAGCTCAAAACTATACAGATTCAAGCCCAACGATCATCCTTTCTTGACATTTGTTTCTAGGATAAGCAATGATTCTTTAGCAATTTTAGTTTCAATAGTTGTGTTGACGTTTCTGACTCAAGTCATACTGAATGGTTTCTCTCCCTTCCTGTGTCCCTTTAATGT